>NW_028270172.1:44290309-44427428 GCF_037043375.1 Chiloscyllium plagiosum | reverse complement strand
AAACATAACTGCTGGACATAGAGAGGATATTTCTGAGGGATCATTCATGAAGCTAAATGGGTAGAACTCAGAATAAGAAGGGGAATTATCACTTTGATGGAATCATACTACTGGCTTCCCGTTAGTCAGAGGGAAAAAAATGAGGAGCAAATCTGTTGAGAGATCTCAGTTATCCTTAAGAATAATAGGGTGGTAATGGTAGGAGACCTTAACTTTCCAAACATAGACTGAGACTGCCATAGTGTTAAGGACTTGAACAGGGAGGATTATGTTAAAGAAACTTTTCTTGAGCCCTTGTATCAATATATGGATGTACCTATTAGAGGAGCAAAACCTGACCTCCTCTTGAGACATAAGACTAATGTATTAGTGGGGGAGCACACTTTGGGTCTAGTGATCATAATTGTATTAGTTTTAAAATAGTTATGAAAAAGGGTAGGCCTTTGTATAAAAGTTAAAATTCTTAACTGGTGTAAGACAAATTTTAATGGTATGTGACAGGAATTTTCGAAAGTCGATTGGAGTAGTCTGTTCGGAGGTAAAGGAATACCTGGCAAGTTGGGAAGCTTCTAAAGTGAACTGATGAGAGTTCAGAGGCAGGATGTTCCTGTTAGTGTGAACAGCAAGACTGGTCAGAGTCGGGAGCAATGGATGAATAAAGATATTGAGACTTTGGTTAAGAATACGGAGGCATGTGTTAGATATAGACAACTGGGATCAAGTGAATCTCTTGAAGAGTAGAAAGGATGTAGGTGCATTGTTAAGAGGGAAATCAGGAAGGCAAAATGGGTGGCACGGTGGCACAGTGGTTAGCACTGCTGCCTCACAGCGCCAGAGACCCAGGTTCAATTCCCACCTCAGGCGACTGACTGTGTGGAGTTTGCACATTCTTCCCATGTCTGCGTGGGTTTCCTCCGGGTGCTCCGGTTTCCTCCCATAGTCCAAAAAAAATGTGCAGGTTAGGTGAATTGGCCATGCTAAATTTTCCGTAGTGTTAGGTGAAGGGGTAAATGTAGGGGAATGGGTCTGGGTGGGGTGCGCTTCGGCGGGTCGGTGTGGACTTATTGGGCTGAAGGGCCTGTTTAAACACTAAGTAATCTAAGCTAATCTATACTAAAACGGGGATAAGAGATAGCCTTGGCAGATAAGATTAAGAATAATCCAAAGAGATTCTACCAGCACGTTAAGAGCATGGGAGCAGCTTGGGAGAGAATAGGATCTCTTAAGATCAAAGGGATGGAAGAGATACTAAATGAATATTTCATGTATGTTTTTACTGTGGACAAAGACTTGGAAGCTAGGAAAAGCAGGAAAATAATTGCTGATGTATTGAAACAGTCTACATTACAGAAGAGATGGTACTGGAAGTCTTAAAAAACATAAAGGTAGACAAATCTCCAGGACCTAATCTAAATCGAGGGGTTTGAATAGGTTCATATATCGAATAACAGATGCTGAAGAGTGTGTACAGGCTGGACTCTACTACAGGGGTTTAAGGTGCTTTATATATTGAAAATGGATATCAGAAATTGATGTACAAATTAAATCTAACTGAAGGGAATCAGGGTGTTTTATGTATAGAATAGCAGACACTCCACAACATCTTCAGAACGCTCCCAGGACCAGGTATTGCACAGGGTTAGGTAGAGAGTAAACTACCAGCTCCACATACTCTTTGGCCACAGGTTTGAAATACGATGGCCACACTGTCCAATGATTGTAGATCACACACACACACACACACACACACACACACACACACACCTGTGCCTCTCCTTTTAGTCGCCCTCTTTGCCTCTCACTTCTCTACCTCCGTCACCACTCTCTTTCTGACAGTATTTTAATGTTAAATCAGACTGTGCAATTAGTGTAACAGTGTATGCTGTGTCCTGAAGGGTAGAGAATTGGCTGGCGGACAGTAAACAGGGTAATTTCCAGCTTGGTGAGCTGGTACTCACAGGGGTGCCAGAAGGGTTGCCGCTAATGCCACAGCCATTTATAATTGATATCAATGATTGAGACAAAGGGAACGAGTCTCCAGATTACTGACAAGACTAGCTTGGGTGGGAGAGAAAGTTGTGGGGATGACCAAAGAGGCTGTAAACAGGTAAGTGGCAGATGAAATATTACGTGGAAAAAGTGTCTGTTTTGTGACAGAGATTTCCAAACTAACTCAGTGACATACTAAAATATCCTTCCACTGCCTGTCCATACTTCCACACCGAATGAAAACATGCCCGAGGGAGGTCAGCTTTCTGAACGATATAATAACATTGCAACATGAAGGTACCGAGTGTATCAGAATTCACTATATCTCATCACATCACCTTTTCTGCCACCTGTATTGCTCGAATTCTATTTTAAATAATGGCAGAGAAAATATGTGGTGACACATGATTCAGGTTTGTGAGAAAAAATATAGGAAAAAGTGTTTTTGCTTAAAATGATGAGAAATTATGAAACATTATTGTCCAGGGTGTTGATGGTATCAAAACATTAACATGATGGTAGAGCCAACAGTTAGAAGGCAAATGATATGTTACCAAATATTGCTAGGAGATTGTTATGGGCTAGGTAGCCCAGACCCTAACTTAGCTAGTTGGTTTATGATGTGGAGGAGCTAGTGTTGAATTGGGGTGGACAAAGTTCAAAATCACAACACCAGGTTACAGTCCAATAGGTTTACTTGAAAGCACTAGCTTTTGGAGCATTGCTCCCTCATCAGGTGATCACTGTGATTTTTAACCTAGTTGTTTTAAACAGATGTAAAGTGGGTATTCCCGGAGAGAATCAATTGGTCAAACCACTTAGTCTTAAAAAAAACAATTTATTTACAAAATTACTGAATGAAACACAAAGGACAGAAAATAGAATGCCGAATAACTTATCGTATTCGAAAACCTAACAGACTTTCCCAACTGAATGATGCTGTTCCAAATGCTTGCAACAATCCCCATAAACACCTCTTGGCACAAAAGGTAAAATCAAATAAGTTCTTACGAGGTAGAGGTCAGTGAGAGAGAATATCAGCTTGGACCTTCTTCTGGGTCCAGCAACGTTTTCATATGCTTCTAAAAAAAACAGAAATCCTGAACTGGGAGAAGTGGCCCCTGCCTTTTCATTGTACAAGTGTTTTGTTCTTAAACTTGAAAGCGTTCTGCCTGAAGCAGTATCTGTTAGCTATGAACAAATTGACCCTAAAACCCTTCAAACTTTTTGGAGCTGGTGTTGTTCACAACCTCTCTGGAAAAAAAAGCCAAGGACTGCATAATCTTGTTAAAGGAGCAGCTTCGTCATAAGATTGGATTAGGAACGTGAGGAAGTTTTGCTGTGAATCTCTCCAGGTCAGATATTCATGTTCACTGAAGATATTAATATCCCTTTGGAGTTCCTCCTTCACACACACAGACACATGTCGACAAACACATGCTCACTTATTCTCTCACACAGGCACGCACGTTATCGTACACAGAAACTCTCACATGGATATACACACACACACACACACACCAACAGAAGACTATCGTGCACTTGCACACTTTCATTCTCACACACATGCACAGGCACACTCTCACAGACATACATGTAGGGCAATACAAACTCACAGAATCACACAATCTTACACACACTTCTGTCATACACTCCACCACAATCTCACAAACAAATTCAACCACAAACTCTCACTCCCTCAGTTACAGTTACTCCCTCAGGGTCACACTCACTCTCTCCCAAATATATGCAAAAGCACACATTTATCTCAAGGTCCAGGAGGTCTGTTTATTTGCAAATCTGTCTTTTTCTTAAAAAAAAACTTTTAGATAGCTCAAAATTAAAGCCAAAGTACGTCAATGTAGGATTTGATAAATTCTGATTTTCTGGAAACATGTCTTGACTCCAGGTTAGAGCTCTGACAGATTTGGAACAAGGCGTCACACCTACAAGTCAGACAGGTTATATTTTGTATATTCCTATCGTATTTTCCTGCTTGAAGTTTGAAAAGTGCTGACACTTCCAATTATCTCAGCACTCACTTGAAACACTCTGGAATTTGCGTCATCAATTAAACGTGGGTCTCCTTTGTAACAGAGATTTCCATATGCTGTTTCTTCGAAGCAAATTACCTTTTCGACAATCCAGGGTTGTATGAATGAAAACAGCTTCGTTCCTCTCCTGTACTGACAGAATTCCAGATCCAAGCCTAAGTCAAACTTAAACTGCACTCAGTTTAACATTGTACCACTTAGTTTATATTGTTCTTCCTCAGTCTAACATCCAAAAGTATTGGTTCACATCTTGCTGTATTTCACCTGCAGGAGGCTGACAGATGGTAACGTACAAAGTGTGAGGTGTGTTTTAATGATGAATGATTCCGAGGAAGCGAGTCTGCCATTTTAGGTTGTTCACAGCAGCCAGTTCACGTTAGCACAACACTGACATTGTTTTCTGTTTAGAAAGTCAGCAAGAGTGGGGATTTGGGAGCCCATATCAATGAGTCAGTTTCAATGTCATATCCAGTCTGTCCCTTTTATCCAGTATACTATACCCAGGAACTGGATATGATGCTGGAGTCCGGTAAAATTAAAACATTTAAAAATCACCTGGATGGGTAAATGAATAGGAAGAATCGAGAGGGATAAGGGCCAAATGCTGGCAAATAGGACAAGATAAATTTAGGTTATCTGGTCAGCATGGATGTGTTGGACTGAAGGGTCTGGTTCCATGCTGCATTCAATGACCTGATTAAATGCATCCCAGGACACTGTGAAATTCGGGAAGAAATTACAGTGTCCCTAGCACAGCTATTTGTATCATCTATCAGGTGAGATGCCAGAGAACTTGAGGGTGGCTAATCTTCTGCCTTTATTTAAGAAAGGCTGTAGGGAGGAGCCTGGGAACTATAGACTAGGGAGTCTGACATCAGTGGTAGTAGGTTATTGGAGGGGATTCTGAGAGATCAGATTTATGTGCAAAACTTGACTTTTCTTTCAGGATGTAATCATAAAGAAAGGTGAGACAGAGCGCAGATGTTGTCTACATGGACTTTACTAAGGCCTTTGACAAGGTTCTGTGTAGTAGACCAGTTGGTAAAGTTAGATCACATGTGATTCAGGGAGCGCTTGTCAATTGGACACAAGATTGTTTTCCTCGGTACCCTTGTACCTATGATGGTGCCTGAAGTGGTACCTTGTAACATTTTCACTACTTATAGGAGTACATGTGACAATAAACCTAATCCTAATCCTAAAACTGGCTTGCCAGTAGGGGACAGAGGGTTGTGGTGGAGGGTCATTGTTTGAACTGGAGGTTTGTGACCAGCAACACTTTGCAGAGATCAGTGCTGGATCCACTGCTGTGTGAGTCATTTATATAAAAGATTTGGATGAGAATTTAGAAAGCATGGATAGTACGTTTGCGGATTATATTAAAATTAGTGGAATAGTCAATCGTGAAGAAGGTTATCTAAGGTACAAAGAGATCTTGATCAATTGGGCTACTAGGTTGAGGAGTGGCAGATGGAGTTTAATTTGGATAAATGCTGAGTGTTGCATTTTGGAAAAGTGAACAAAGGTAGGACTTGCACAATTAAATGTAGGGACCTGGGGAGTGTTGTCGAACAGAGAAACCCAAGAGGTCAGGTATATAATTCTTTGAAATTTGCGTCACAAGTAGACAGGTTGGTTCAGAGGACATTTAGCACACTTGCCTTCACTCCTGAGACTTCTGAGTACAGGAGTTGGGAAGTCATGTGGAGGTTACACGAGGCCACTTTGGAAGGAAGGATGTGCACAATTCTGGTCAACCTGCTTATACGAAAGATATTACAGTATTAAATTGGAGAGGGTTCTGAAAAGATTTACCAGATGTTTTCAGGACTGGAGGATGTGAATTATACAGATAGGCTGGGACTTTTTTCACTGGAGTGTAGGAGGTCAAGGGGTGATAGAACATAGAACAGTACGGTACAGGCCCATAGGCCCTCAGTGTTGTGCTGACCTTTCATCCTACGCGAAGATCAAACTAACCTAGATACCTTTCATTTTGCTATCATCCATGTCCCTAATGTATGTTACTGTACTATCACTGTTAATGGCATATTCCACGCACCCACCACTCTGTAAAGAACAAACCTCTGACATCTCTCTCAAAACCTTCCTCCAACCACAGACATTTCTGCCCTGGGAAAAAAAATTTTGTCTATCCACCCTTGTATTCCTCTATCAAGTCACCTCTCATCCATCTTCACTCCAATGAGAAAGCCCTAGCTCCCTCAACTTAAGACATGCCCTCCAGTCCAGGCAGCATCCTGGTAAATCTCCACTGCACCCTCTCTGAAGCTTCCACATCTTTCTTATAATCAGACAACCAGAACTGAACACAATATTTCAAGTGTGTTCTAACCAGGGCTTTGTAGACCTGCAGCATAACCTCGCACTTCTTAAACTCTATCCCTCTGCTAATGAAAGCCAACACACCATATGCCTTCTTAACAACCCTGTCAACTAAGATGATGTTAGAGGTTTATAAAATCATGAGGGGTGTTCAAAACTAGGTGTCATATTTTTAAGGCGAGAGGAGAAAGATTTACAAAGGATCTGACGGCCAACTTTTTCACATGGAGCATGGTTTGTATGTGGAATGAACTGCTAGAGGACGTGGTAGATTGCAGGTACAGTTACAACATTTAACACACATTTGGACAGGTATGTTAATAGGAACGGTTTAGAGGGTTAATAGGCCAAACGCAGGCAGGTAGGGTCAAGTTTAGTTTGGGAATCTTTGTCAGCGTGGACAAGTTGGACCAACAGGTTGGTTTGTTTGATATCTTGATGGACCCAAGCACCCCAAAACGAGTTATTCTATCCTGGTCTGAAAACGTGTATAAGGTATGAGCAGGTAGGGAAACAGTTAACTTTAGGGTTGTGTGGCAAAGGCTCAGCTAGCATGACTTTGACCAGATAAGAACTTGCAGTAAACAGTGAGGCACTGGAGGCAAGAGTAGTGGTTTAACGAGGTAAAGAACATCGCCTGTGTAATGCCAGATGGTTTAATCTTTACTGTTGATGCTTGCTGATTGTAACGGTCACCCAATCAGTATAGATGTTGCCTTATTTAGAAGCTGCTCCCTGTAAGTGACTATATAATTCTTTAAGAATCTGCTATTCAAGAGAAGACAGAGAACTCATGTCCTTGTGTACATGGGCAATCACTCTCTCTCTCCAGGGCTCGGAATTAAAGGTGAAGAAGGTACAGTTAGTAAGTTTGCAGATGACACCAAAATTGGAGGTGTAGTGGACAGCAAAGATGGTTACCTCAGATTACAACAGGATCTGGACCAGATAGGCCAATGGGCTGAGAAGTGGCAGATGGAGTTTAATTCAGATAAATGCGAAGTGCTGCATTTTGGGAAAGCTAATCTTAGCAGGACTTATATACTTAATGGTAAGGTCTTAGAGAGTGTTGCTGAACAAAGAGACCTTGGAGTGCAGGTTCATAGCTCCTTGAAAATGGAGTCGCAGGTAGATAGGATAGTTAAGGCGGCGTTTGGTATGCTTTCCTTTATTGGTCAGAGTATTGAGTACAGGAGTTGGGAGGTCATGTTGCAGCTGTACAGGACATTGGTTAGGCCACTGTTGGAATATTGCATGCAATTCTGGTCTCCTTCCTATCGGAAAGATGTTGTGAAACTTGAAAGGGTTCAGAAAAGATTTACAAGGATGTTGCCAGGGTTGGAGGATTTGAGTTACAGGGAGAGGCTGAACAGGCTGGGGCTGTTTTCCCTGGAGCGTCGGAGGCTGAGGGGTAACCTTATAGAGGTTTACAAAATTATGAGGGGCATGGATAGGATAAATAGACAAAGTCTTTTCCCTGGGGTCGGGGAGTCCAGAACTAGAGGGCATAGGTTTAGGGTGAGAGGGGAAAGATATAAAAGAGACCTAAGGGGCAACGTTTTCACGCAGAGGGTGGTACGTGTATAGAATGAGCTGCCAGAGGAAGTGGTGGAGGCTGGTATAATTGCAACATTTAAGAGGCATTTGGATGGGTATATGAATAGGAAGGGTTTGGAGGGATATGGGCCGGGCGCTGGCAGGTGGGACTAGATTGGGTTGGGATATCTGGTCGGCATGGGCGGGTTGGACCGAAGGGTCTGTTTCCATGCTGTACATCTCTATGGCTCTATAAAGGAAGGGTGATATTGTGTCTCTGAGTGTTTGCTTTGACTGATACAGAAGCAGGACAACAGGTCCATTGCTTTAGTTACACTGATCATACAAGTACCAAAAACACCAAAGGGCTTTAAAGAAATTTGTCACGACATCGGATTTCAAATCAACATCAAACAGCACACTGAATATGAAACCGTTCAAAGCACAAAATTCAATAAGTCGTCTAGGTCTCACATGTCCTAAGAAAGATTGTGGGGAAAGGAATCAGCTACTCTTTTGTTTCGGACTGTTCACATTAAATAATCTGCTCTCTCAAATAGCCCGATTCCATTCAAACAATAAGTGTTGGTAAAGTAGGATGGTTGCAACAAAACCACCAGAAGAGGAGGAGATAATTCGAATAGAAAGGAGGACCAGGTTAACAGACAGTGGGACTGGCAGTCTGAAGTGTATTTATATTAATGCAAGGAATATAATGCAAGGCAGATGAGCTTAGAGTCTGAATTAATACATGGAACCTCAGTGTTATAGCTATTACAGGAACTAGGGTGGAGAGAAGGAAGGATTGGCAGCTCAACGTTCTAGGTTTTAGACGTTTCAGGTGTGATAGAGAGGGATCAAAAAGGGTGGGGGAGTTGCATTACTGATTGAGGAGGATGTCACAGCTGTCCTACGATAGGACATCTTGGAATGTTCATCCAGTAGTGTCATATGTGTAGAACTCAGGAATAAGAAAAGGTTATGATGGGGTTATCCTAGAGGCCTCCCAATTTCCAGTGGGAGATAAGAGGAACAGATATGTAAGCAGATCATGGAAAGATGTAAAAACAACAAGGTTGTTGTGGTGGGTGATTTTAAATTTCCCAATATTGACCTGGGGCTCCCTTAGTGCCAAAGATTTGGATGAGGCAGAATTTGTTCAGGAGGATTTCTTGAAACAATGAGCAGATAGCCCAACAAGGGAAGGGGCCATACTCTACCTTACATAATGGAATGAGCCTGGCCAGGTAACTGAAATTTTAGTGGGGAAACATTTTGGGAACAGGGATCATAATTCCGTAACTTTATCCTTAAGTTTTAACATAGTTATAACTGGTCATCAGGAGAAACTGCTAAAGTGGGGGACAGCTAATTACAACAGTATTGGGCAGCAAGTGCAGACATTACATTGGGGTCAGCTATTTCTGAGGGTAAATCCACACTTGACATATGGGACTCTTTCAAGGCCAGTTGATCGGGGTTTGGGGCGAGAGTGTTCCTGTGAGGATGAAAAATAAAAACTGAAATCAAAAAAGGCCCTTGAGAAATACAAAGGGAGCAGAAAAGAAAATAACTTAAACAAGGAATTAGGAGGGCTAAAATGGGCCATGACGTATACTTGGCAAGGAGGATTAAGGAGAATCCCAAGGCATTTTATGGCATACTGGTAGCAAGTGATAGGAAAGGATAGATCCACTCAAGGACAAGAGGGAATTAATGCATGAAGCCAGAGGAAGTAAGTGAGCTCTTTGATTAGTAGTTTGCATTGGCATTCACCACAGAGAAAGATAAAAATGTGCTAAGATTAGGGAGCGATACTTTTGATATTCTAGTAGATGTCAATATTAAGAGAGAGAGAGAGAGAGAGATGATGGTGTTAGATGTCTTGATAAACATTAAAGTTGATAAGTCCCAGGGCCTGAAAGGATCCATACCAGGATACTGAAGGAGGGAAGGGAAGAGCTTGCTGGAGCCTTGTTAGAGATCTCTGTCTTCTTTAACCACAGGCAAGGTCCCAGAAGACTGGAGAATAACCAATTTTGATTTTTAAGGACAACAGGAATAATCCTAGAAATTATTGGTCAGTGAGTTTTACATCAGTTGTAGAGAAATTATTGGAGAAGCTTCTTACAGACAGGAATTACTCATATTTATAAATGAATAGACAAATGATACAGATAGTCAGCATGCCTTTAATGTGGGGGAGGTCTTGTCTCACAAATTTGACTGAGTTTTTTGAGAAAGCGGCAAAGATGATTCATGGGGATAGGTTAGTGGATGCTGTCTACAAGGACTTTACTCAGGCATTTGACAAGGTTCCTCATGGTAGGCTAGTCCAGAGGATTAATTCATAAGAGATCCACAGTGAGTTAGTAAAATGGATATAAAACTGGCTTGGCCATAGAAGACAGAGGGTGGTTGTGGAGGGGTGTTTTTCTGACTAAAGATCTGTGACCAGTGCAAAAACCTCTTGTTTGAAATGTACATAAAATATAGATAATCTGACTACTAAGTTTGCTAACATGAAAACTGGTGGATTTCTTGACAGTGAAGAAGGTTTTCAAAGATATCAATTGGTTGGAAAGTTGGATGGAGAAATGGCAGATGGAATTTAATCTGAACAAATGAGAGGTTAAGTATTTTGGAAGGTCAAATGCAAGATAAAATTATACAGTAAATGGTCCACACCAGGAGAAGTGATATTTAGAGGGATCTTGAGATGTTAGCCCATAGCTCACTGAAAATGGCAACATAAATGGATTAACTGGTAAAGGCAGTATATGACATGTTTGAGATGTTGTGTTATAGGTATCTTTATTAATTCACTCACCAGCTTGCTATATTCACTCATACCATATTCCCATTCATAACTCATCACGAGCTTGCTATATTTACTAAAACGTGCTTTCTTTCATTCATAAAACTACATTTTTGTAGTACACTATGACAAGGTCGACTAAATTAAAATATCCCTTCAAACCCATTATTGCTTCTTTACACCTTCAATCCTGATCAGACCTATCTACATCAAAAACTCCCTCTGAATGAGTGTCAACATTGTAACCTATTCAGAAACAATACCATCCCATCATCAGGTCTCCATGCCTCACCCAAAATTGTGGCAAGATTGCAACATTAAGCAGCCCTTACTGTCTCAGGACCTGAATAGATTACAGAATATCAAACAAACAGTTCCTTCAATTAGTATGTCCTTGTCAAATACACATTAAATGGGGTCACCATTCCCTTTATGAAACTTACTATCAAAGCTGCGCTTCCGTGAAATTGCATGAATGAAACTGTCAAATCCGTAATCTGAAATAAAATCTCATGACCCAGCTGCGGTAATCAGTTTAATATCCTTTATACTTTCATTTAATGCACATATAATTTCTACTATATTTCAATAATATAGGTCTAGTACTTTTACTAACACTCACTGACATACAAGATCAAAGGACTAACATCTCTGAATTATGCAAGCAGACCAGACAGACACTTTAATCCCATCAGGAGCAGCAGCCAGTACTTAGCAAACATTCAAACAATTTCCTGTTTCCCCAGCTCAGATGGCATGCAAACATTTTTGAGTACAATAGATAAAACTATTTAACACCATAGTGATAGGTTTTTAATGTATATAAGGCTGATGTATAAAGAGGTCAGTGTAAGAGCTGTACTTTGGGGTTCCATCACCACCTTGAACTGTGCTACTGTGGATGCTTAATAAAGAGACTGTTTTTATCACTCACCGATTTCGGTCAATATTTGCACATGATCCCACGCATGCTTGCCTTCATCAGTCAGGGCATTGAGTATAAAAGTTGACAAGTTATGTTGCAGCAATAAAAGACTTTGGTCAGGCCATGTTTTAAGTACTGTGCTCAGTTCTGGTCACTGCACTATTGGAAGAGAATGTGGAGGCTTTGGAAAAGGTACAGAGGTTTACGAGGACGTTGCTTGGATTGGAGAGCATTAGCTAAAAAAGGAGAGGTTGCAGAAACTTGGATAGTTTTCGCAAGAACATCAAAGGCTGAGCAACAACCTGATAGAAGTTTATAAAATTATTTGAGGCAAAATAGGGGGAATCAGTGGAGTCTTTTACCCAGGGTGGAATGTCCATTACTAGGGAGCATGGGTTTAAGATGAGAGGGAATAAATTTGAAGGAGATGTGCAAGGTATTCAGACACACACACAAACAGACAGGGAATAAAGGAATCAAGAAAGTGATGCTGCAAAAGCACAGCGGGTCAGGCAGCATCAGAGAAGCAGGAGAATCAATGTTTCGGGCAAAAGCTCTTCATCAGGGAATAAAGGAATAAGGACCTTGTGCCAGAAGATAGGATTAATTTAGAATTGCATCATGTTTGGCACAGATTTAATGGGCCGAAGGGCCTGCTCCTTCACTGCACTGTTCTGTGATTGGGACTTGTATCTCTTTCAGAGAGTGAGATGGCCTGGACCTCTGGAGTCTTCCTGCCTCTCCTACAACACATTCCCATGCTGCGGCAGTCTTTGACAAGTTTTCCATGTCTTCTTCCTCGTCTTCTTTAACTTTTACACCTCCATTGGACTCTTTTTGTTCTAAACTTTTCGTTATCTTTGGTTCTGTATTTACCTCATGGTCTTTTGCCTTGCACTAGCATCTGTTGCAACTAACCTCTTGTGCTCCCCATCCTAACACACTCTCCCTTCTGTTCCAGCATTCAGCCTATTAATCTTCTTAAATACATATAAATGGCTCACGTGTGCACCAGGCACTACTTCCAGTTCTGCGAGTGACAGGAAATGGAGAGATATTGTAAGGAGTGAGGTTCGAAGAGCGTAGATGGGGTGGTAAGTTGGCCAGTAACACATTGGATAAAATTTAAACAGAGAGAGTTGTAAATTGGTACAATTTTGGTAGGAAGAAGTAGGAGAGACAATATAAAGTAAAAGGCAAAATTCCAACGAGAGGGTATGAACTGCAAAACTGAGGTGAACATGCGCACAAATTGCTGAAGGTGGCAGGGTAGGTAGAAAAGGTTCACAGGATGCTAAGTTTTGTAAATAGAGACACACAGTGCAAAAACAAATATATTACGATGAATCTTCATGATTCAGCCTCTAATAAAGTATAATGCTAATTTCTGGGTTCAGCAATTTAGGAAAAACAAGAGGAGTCAGGGCCAATGGACTTAAGAAATATAGATTGATTGGGGAAGCAGATATTGAACCCCGTTTTAGGTTGTGAGGAAATATGATACAGCCGAAAGTGAGGACTGCAGCTGCTGGAGATTACAGTCATGAGAGTGGTGCTGGAAAAGCACAGCAGGTCAAGCAGCATCCGAGGAGCAGGAGAATCGGTGTTTAGGCATAAGCCCTTCATCAGGAGTAAAGGGCTTTTGCCTGAAACGTCGATTTTCCTGCTCCTCAGATGCTGCCTGATCTGCTGTGCTTTTCCAGCACCACACTCTTGAGGAAATATGATACAGCCATTCAAAATTATTAAAGATCTTTACAGAGTAAATAGAAAGCAGTTGTTCCCACTGCTGCAAGAGTCAAAACGAGAGAACAATGGTTCAAGGTGATTGACTAAAGAAGCATCAAGGGCACAAGCAAAATCCTTTTTATGTAGTGGGTGGCTAGGATCGGGAATGCTTTGCCACAGGGGATAATGCAAACAAATGCAGTCACAATTTCAAAAGCACCTAAATGGAAAGAATTGGCAGGGCTACGATCATAAGGGTGGGGGGATTAAGGTCAGCTGATGTGCTCTTGTAGAGAGCTCGCATGGACAGAATGAGCCTAATGATCGTCTTCTGTGCTGTAACCACATTAGGAACCCTCGCTAACATTTTGGCACGAAGACTGAAAAGAGGTGTGTTAAGTTTTACACTTGAGGATTGCCTCTTGCTAAAAACCAAGTCAAGAAAATTTGATAAATGTGACAAAGTCAAACTGGTGCCATAACTTGCAGAAATATCACTAAATTATTTTCTAAAAATTTTAGACTTATCATTGTGACATTGATCTATGAAGAAGAAACATGCACAAAACTAGATATACCAATCTGATGGTAAATCTGGCAAATCTCAAGGTACATTACACACTAGTTTCAGCCTTTCAAAAAAATCAGCTCAAACTGCACTGCGCTAAACAAAGACTGTCACAAAGCATCTCAATAAGCTTGCATTTTCCTTCTTTCTGGAATGTTACAAAGCTCTTGGGAAGGTGCACTGCTTCTCAAACTCCATTACTCAGGGATCACCAGAAAATTTACAATTTAATCAAAGCTTGCAAATTTCCTGATTTACATGTCTGATGAAATCAAGCTAACAAAAACATAAGAACAGAAACCTGGCCTAACAATAGTTATTTCGATACTTATTAAATCAACCAGTTCAGAAACGTTATTATACACCCCTCGGAACAGGTGGTTTTTAAACCCAGGCCACCCGACCACTGCATCACAACAGCTCTACAATAATCGCTACTTTTTTATCTAATGAACCTGTTCAGAGATGCTATAGAGTTATACTAATTTACAGCACAGAAACAGACACTTCGGTCTAACTCATTCATGCTGACCACATATCCTAGAGGAGAAAGTGAGGTCTGCAGATGCTGGAGATCAGAGCTGAAAATGTGTTGCTGGAAAAGCACAGCAGGTCAGGCAGCATCCAGGGAACAGGAGAATCGACGTTTTGGGCATAAGCCCTTCTTCAGGAATGAGGAAAGTTTGTCCAGCAGGCTACGATAAAAGGTAAGGAGGAGGGACTTGGGGGAGGAGCGTCGGAAATGCGATAGGTGGAAAGAGGTCAAGGTGAGGGTGATAGGTCAGACTGGGGTGGGGGCAGAGAGGTCAGGAAGAAGATTGCAGGTTAGGAAGACAGTGCTGAATTTGATGGATTTGACTGAAACAAGGTGGGGGGAGGGGGAATGAGGAAACTGGTGAAATCCGAGTTCATCCCTTGTGGTTGGAGGGTTCCTAGGCGGAAGATGAGGCGCTCTTCCTCCAGCCGTCGTTTTGTTGTGGTCTGGCGATGGAGGAGTCCAAAGGCCTGCATATCCTTGGTGGAGTGGGAGGGGGTGTTAAAATGTTGAGCCACAGGGTGGTTGGGTTGGTTGGTACGGGTGTCCCAGAGGTGTTCTCTGAAACGCTCCGCAAGTAGCCGGCCTGACTCCCCTATATAGAGGCCACATCGGGTGCAGAGGATGCAATAGATGATGTGTGTGGAGGTGCAGGTGAATCTGTGGCGGATATGGAAGTTTCCTTTGGGGCCTTGGAGGGAGGTGAGGGGGGGAGGTGTGGGCACAAGTCTTGCACCTCCTGCGGTTGCAGGGGAAGGTGCCGGGAGTGGAGGTTGGGTTGGTGGGGGGTGTGGATCTGACGAGGGAGTCATGGAGGGAGTGGTCTTTACGGAATGCTGATAGGGGAGGGGAGGGAAATATATCCTTGGTGGTGGGGTCCGTTTGGAGGTGGCGGAAATGACGGCGGATGATGCGCTGTACATGGGAGATTGGTGGGGTGGTAGGTGAGGACCAGTGGGGTTCTGTCCTGGTGGCGGTTGGAGGGGCGGGGCTCAAGGGCGGAGGAGCGGGAAGTGGAAGAGATGCGGTGGAGGGCATCATCGACCACGTCGGGGGGGAAATTTAACCTAACCTAGTCCCATTTGTCAGCACTTGATCGATATCCCTCTTAACTCTTCCTATTCATATACCCATCAAGATGTCTTTTAAATGTTGCAAGTGTACCAGCCTCCACCACTTCCCCTGGCAGCTCATTCCATACACGTACCACCCTCTGCGTGAAAAAGCTGCCCCTTAGGTCTCTTTTATATCTCTCCCCTCACACCCTCAACCCATGACCTCTTGTTCTGGACAACCCCACCCCAGGGGAAAAGAATTTGTCTATTTACTCTATCAATGTCCCTCATGATTTTATATACCTCTACGAGGTCACCCCTCAGCCTCTGACTCTCCAGGGAAAACAGCCCTTGCCTATTCAGCCTCTCCCTATAGCTCAAACCTTCCAACCCTGACAATTCACACCTCTGGAGCAGGTAGGACATGAACCCAGGCCTCTTGGGCCAGATATGGGGACACTACCATTGCACCATAAGCAACCCCTAATTACTAATTATTACAAATTTTAATCACAAGTAAACAACTATGAACAATCAACATGTGGCTCAAACACTAACCCCCTTTTAAAACTGCTACACACGTATGGACAGATAGACCCCAACAATAAAAAAGCCCAATCTAGTGCTAAATACTGCCAACAGGACCAAAACACAAGTACTGATACACAACAACTCACAGCATAACGAGTCATGTCTGCGGATTTCAGAATTTTTTGTAATCAAGCCTGATCATTCTTCAACCATTTGACCACTTTTTCTTTGCGTAAAATCCAACGATAATTTGTATAAAGACCACCTAATTAACTAGATGTTTGGCTTCAAAGTTAAATTTTCAGGTAACAAAAACCAAGTTTATTGTACACTGCACTCTAGCTTAACTTCCCATGATCAAATCACAATGTGGCACAAGAGTTTCTGTGATAGAGTTAGTGGTCTTATGTCGAGTGCATGCATCTGAAAGCCTGCAACGTGCATGTCATTTTTGGCTTTCTAAAATCTTTCAATAGTCACCCAAACATAGAAGGTTTTGGATAGCTGCCATTTTAGCAATCAGAGAGAGCAAAAGTAACAATCACCATGGTACGGAAAGCATGAATTTCTCACACCTGTCAGCATACATTTGTTCAGTCTAATTCCTAAATTATATACAGCAAGTTTGGACTTCAATACAGCCAATTAAGATTAATGATGTTCTTAGCTCAAAGCTATCAAATTTAATTGCATTCACTTATATTCTGACCTCTTATTAACAATAATTCTATCTTAGATTAGACCATTGCCTGTTGGATTTCTTTGAAGGGCTGTCACTTTGGTTATGATTTTTTTCAGATCAATAACCATATTTTCATTGAAGCAACACTAATCATACCTTGATTTAAGACTGAACGCAAGCAGAAATTCCAGAACCTGCTACTTATTAAATAAATTGACGTAATTTTAATTTTCATGGTTACCTCAGTTAAAGATCATAGTAAGGTTATTAAACAGTTTCTCCAGCAGGCTGGAAGAAATGTAAGATTGTGCCTGAATAGGTTTTAATGACATGATAACTACAATTGAATATCTCTTTGTATCCTTTAAAAATTAATCCAGATTTTATCTCCCTTATCAAATTGTCAAAGACCCTCATTACACCTTTGGAAGCATGGCTTTTGCATTAACAGTTAACTCATTTTAAATAGCACACCCCAAATATTTCACATATAAAGAACTATTATTTTGTAGGGTGAATGTCACAGCTATTTATACATTAGCTTCCACAAACATGTGCAGAATGAGTGACATTTTTATCTGCTTTTGATGCTGGTGAGTGTAAACGTTAGTCAGAACATTGGGACAATTGCTATCTTTTTCAGACAGGCCCAAAGGATATTAAACATTCATTTGAAAAGGTTATGGCCCTTGGTTTAATGTTTCATTTAAAATTTGCGACCTCTAAATATAACCGTTAGCCTCAGTGAAACTTTCAAAAGACATCTTGAAGCAACAATTCTGAGCTGAGATGATAAACAGAACATCATGGATAGCAAGGCAGGAAATTAATATACTTTAAATCTTCAATATAAAAATCGCAATATTTGGTTTTGCACAACTAATTCTGGGTGTTTATTTGTTTTTATTAGAAACTAATTCTGTTTTTATATTCGTGTTTACTACAAGACTTAAACTGATACAGTTGAAGAGAAACAAAAGAATGGTTAAATCCATGCCAGACTTTTGCAAGGTCACACTCATTCACATGACGTTATCTTCTCATGTCCATTAACCGTCAAAAGTTTCTCAGAAAATCAGCTCAATTTTACTTTCCCTTGCTTTCATGTCTCAGCTTCTTATTCAAATTTTCCTCTTGGATTAGGAAATAACTTGCACACAATATTTGTACCCAGGTTGGGTGCACAGTTGAGGAAAAGCTTGCCTCTGTGAACCCAACATATTAAATGGCCACCCCCATTTCTAATTGTTGATGGATGTGCAGCTTGGGAGGCATCCAACTGCCAAACATGTCACCGACACGCTCAATGACTTGTACAAAGGAAAAGATTTCCTTGACCCTCATGTTTTTAATCCCTCATGTCAACAAAAAAAGCATCCATTCAGCAAGAAACTGGAGCTGTCCATTGTTATGACCAAATCCAGACTGAGTTTCCGCAAGTTTTTATAGTTCTGGATGGGCTACCCTAAATTATTAAACTCCCAAATGAGGAAGGATGAACTGACTCCCCTTCTTCATCCACCTGCCCACTCAGTATATTCCAACAAGGTTAATTTTAAAAGAATTTATGTTTCACCAGGCCTTCATGTGTTCATTAGTTATTGAACATAAATCAAAATAATAACATAACACACATATACATAGATTAGAAATAAGAAGGGAGTTCTAAAAGAAAAAAAAAAGTGGAGATCTACACAGACCAGTCTTTCTGGGTGATCATGAAGAATAGGTAGTAGAATGTTGATAGGTGAACATCGAATTGTTTTGTCTTTTGCAGGTTAGTTATGTTTATTTGACCTCTTTCCTTTGGATGGTGATTGGCTGGCATCACTCAGCGTGAGAAGCCTTCAGTTGTCCTCTTTCTAATGACTGGCTTGTTAGCTAGTTAAATTATAACGCTCAAAGCAGGGATGACTAGTGAGTAATTCTACTAGCTCAACTCCAGGCCAGTGCACCTTCTTCCACTATGACACTTAAAACAAGTTTGCAGTCGATTTTAACCTTTTTAAAAAATATATTCACCATGGGGCAAACACAAAAAATGTCTGGAAGAAGTGGCATTCTGCTGACGTAAGATAGTTCACTGTTCGATTATCTGTTCCTATTACACCTTTCTCTCTGTTTGAGGGTTCCTGGATATTCCACAGGACTCTCATGACATTTTGCTAGACATTACTGAATTTACATCCACAGTCTTATGTTTGTCACAGTCTTCTTATGTGCAAGTCTTCAGGCTAACAGGGCTGGAAAAAAATGTCTTGAATTGTTCTAGCACTTCAAATCACCTGAGCTGAAAGGAAGGTTAAAGTTGTCTTTCGAATTCACTGAGAAAAGGGAGTGTATCTCAGGAACACACAGATTCATATCTAGTGATTGTGCAGATAGTCACAAAAGTGGTATACTTGCAACCTAACACTACCTTTAATGCAATTCATTCGCATTAGAAATTAAGAAGTGAAGATGGAGTGATACTTCAGTTTGACTGAATGCCTGTAAAGGATATTGTTAGGAAAAAAAAAGGTTGAATCTTCAGTTTTGCCATTTATCTTAAGACCTTTAAAAACTGTCTTTATAAATATACAGCTTTTTCTTTTCATTTGCATAATAAATGTTATTATTTTTAAATGCACGCATTGACATCTTTGTGTGAATATGATCAACGACTGACCATCACAGTAACAACATCACAAAAATGAAACTTATCGATCAAGCCAGGCTTCATGCTGGAATAGGAGTGGTCCATTACTGGGATCATAGGCTTGACCATTATTATATTTTCTTTCCCTTCTCTTCCTTGTGCGTGTGTATGCACATGAAGTCGCAAACACTATTCTCAGTTTGAATATGTGAAGATGTAATACACCTGGTTTAACTCAAAAGGAGCTTGCTATATATTACTTTTAATGCAACTTCACCAAAATAGAGAATCATTTTCAAAAATAAACTAAATCTCTTTACAGACAGAAGGCGAGGAGAATAAAGGAGTTCACACTCTCTCCTGCCCATCTTATCTTTCAATTTAATGCCAGCCTTAACTTCTTAGTTAGCCAAGAATGATGCATCATTGTTGTGGAGTGAGAGATATTGTTATGACATATGGTGTTATAGGTTATCTTTATTAATCCACTCACCAGCTCACTATATTTTTGCTTCCTTTTCACACCATATCAGCCCAACAGCCCCTCTTTCTCACTAGAATATATATCTTTGTTGAGAGTTATGATACATCTCCTTGAAATGTCTGCAACTGCTTCTCTACCATATTGTCCTTCAGCCTTGTTTCCATTACAATCTACCCTTTACTCTGTCTTCATACTCGTGAAATTACTGTCTTAAATTTACAGAATTACAAGTGCAAATTTTTCACCTGCAAACTGAATGTAAAATTCTATCATGATGGTATCACTCTTACCTAGAATAGTCTCTCCTAGAATGCCATTAACTCTTTTTTTCTGATGACAGGTTGCTCAATGGTTAGCACTGCTGCCTTACAGCGCCAGAGACACAAGTTAAATTCCACCTTCGGGTGGCTGTGCAAACGCCAGAGATTCTCCCCACGTTTGTGTGGGTTTCCAGCGGGTGCACCAGTTTCCTCTCAGTCCAAAGATTTGCACATTAGTTGGATTGGCCATATTAAATTGCCGATAGTGTTCAGGGGTGTGTAGGTTAGGTGCATTAGCCATGGGAAATGCAGGGTTACAGGGGAAAAAAGGGTAAGGCGATGGATCTGGATGGGATAATCTTCAGAAGGCCAGTTGGACGTGTTGGGCTGAATGGCCTGTTTCCACACTGTAGGGGTCCTATGAAAATATGATCAGATTCAAAACAGTCCTTTACTTCCTTCTTTTTAGAAAATACTTATCTAAGAAACTGACTCAAATACATTCTTTGAACTTGTCCTCGAGACTCCCTTTGCCAATTTGTCTAATTTATAACAAGAATCTGAATTTCCTACAAATATTGCAGTACCTTTCTTAAATAAAAGGTATTAAATAAATACTAGGTAGTTATCTTTTACAAATGACACAAGAAAATTACAGAAATTATCGGAAGACAGGAAACAGAGAATGAGGGATTTGAATAAATAATTAGCAACAAAACAAACTTAGAAAATGGGACTGAAAGCCAACAAATTTCCTGGACCAAATGGTGTACATTCAAATGCTTTAAAATACATGACTGTTCTTCTTAAGCAATACCTCAAGACAGAGATGACTTTCTTCCACTCTGGAGGTGTAGGTAACCAAAAAGTACAATATTCTATTATATCTTGGGGCGGCACGGTGGCACAGTGGTTAGCACTGCTGCCTCACAGCGCCAGAGACCCGGGTTCAATTCCTGCCTCGGGCGACTGACTGTGTGGAGTTTGCACGTTCTCCCAGTGTCTGCGTGGGTTTCCTCCGGGTGCTCCGGTTTCCTCCCACAGTCCAAAAATGTGCAGTTCAGGTGAATTGGCCATGCTAAATTGCCCATAGTGTTAGGTAAGGGGTAAATGTAGGGGAATGGGTCTGGGTGGGTTGTGCTTCGGCGGGTCGGTGTGGACTTGTTGGGCCAAAGGGCCTGTTTCCACACTAAGTAATCTAATCTAATCTAATCTAATCTAATCTTGACACCCTGCCACAGATGAGGCCAGAGGGTGAGACGATCAGATGTTTGCATGCTCCTTCCAGAGTTTGCTGCACTGGCCTCTATCTGGGCCTATCAGAAGTGCCGGAACTGACTAATATTTTTGCAGGGTGCCCTTTCTTTAGTTTCAACAGTCAAGGACAAGAGCTTCCCAAGCAATCCATCATGGCTGGCAGCAAGCTGATGAATTTCCTGTGCTATTTTCACCCGACATCTGCTCTTTGTATCACAGAGGGTTTTTTTTTGCTGGGCAT
Source organism: Chiloscyllium plagiosum (assembly GCF_037043375.1). Taxonomy (NCBI): domain Eukaryota; kingdom Metazoa; phylum Chordata; class Chondrichthyes; order Orectolobiformes; family Hemiscylliidae; genus Chiloscyllium; species Chiloscyllium plagiosum. The sequence continues at coordinate 44,405,781 of NW_028270172.1, read as the reverse complement.
TAGCCTTCCTTGGTGTTCAGATCTGCATTCTTTCCTACAGATTTTGGTGCTGCTTCCATTCATGAATCACCTTGTGTTTGAGAAATCGGAGCTCCCAGATGGCCTGGTCACTCTCGTGATTCCAGTCCTAATATCTTCTGGTACAGAAAACTAGATCCTCCGCATGTGTTGTTTATGATGGATTCAGGGGCAAACCAGGTGCCTTGGACATTCTATTGTTCTTGTTTGCTGAACATTGCCAAGTTAGCTGTGAGACATTGACTGTATAAGGCCTTTCACCATAGAATCCTTAAGTCTCCAGTGACATGGCATTTCTGCTGCTGCTGTCATTTTTGGGCCAGGCGAATGGTGATAGTAGACTAGCTAAGACAATAGTTGGTCTAGCAGTTGTCAGCTCCTGTTATGATGTTAGTAATGCAAACATCCTTGTTGTCCTTTATCAGATGATAACAGTCAAGCAGGTACCAATATGAGGAGCAGGGTGCTGGTATATGGTCTTGCATTAATCTGCCTAATGAAATAAAGTGCTTGTTATAACGAAGCCATGGTCTATGCATTTCATCAAAGTGATGACTACACTGCTGCTTGCCTTCCTAATTCCTTCTTTGCCAATCAAGCTATTCCAGAGGATTGTATCCCTCACAATACTGCAATGAAATCACCAAGCAGGGTCAATTAATCTCTTATTAGTACGTGGGACAAAGTTTGGTCAAGGCTGGAGCCTCTTTGGGCTCATCCATTGCTTCCAGGGCAGGGTATGCATATAGATGACTGTAATGTACTGTTTCTGCTCTATGAATAAAACTATAATCAGGTTAGACTGCCCCTGATGGGGCACTATAGCAAAAACACAAATAAACAGTTAACAGAAAATAAAAAGTGAACAGAAACTTACTGAATCAGAACAACATTCTTTGGCGTGATGATGCATTCCAACTCAGGTGGGGTACTGCCTCTGGGCTTGGGTGAACTGAAGGGTCAGAAGGTGTTTGCTTATCCCTTAGGGGAAAACACTGAGCTGGTGAGCTAATTCACTTTTCATGGCAAAAACCAACATCAGAATTGCATTCAGAAATAAAATCAGATTTTGAGAAGATTTGTAGCTCAGGTTGAGGTTTTGGATGTAAGCTTGCTCGCTGAGCTGGAAGGCTCATTTTCAGATGTTTCGTCACCATCCTAGGTAACATCATCAGTGAGCTTTCAGTGAAGCACTGGTGGCATTGCCCGCTTTTTATTTGGGTGTTCAGGTTTCCTCAGGTTGGTGATGTCATTCCCTGTTCTTTTTTTCAGAGGGCGGTAAATGAGATCCAAGTCAATGCGTTCCTTTGGCAAACAGGCTACGATAGCATTGTAGGCAAAAGGGAGGACTGCAGATTCTGGAAACCAGAATTTAGATCAGAGTGATGCTGGAAAAGCACAGCAGGTCAGGCAGCATCCGAGGAGCAAGAAAATCAACGCTTCGGGCAAACGGCCTTCATCAGGATGAAGGGTTTTTACCTGAAACATCGATTTTCCTGCTTTTCGGATGCTGCCTGACCTGCTGTGCTTTTCCAGCACCACACTCTTGAGGAAATATGATACAGCCATTCAAAATTATTAAGGATCTTTACAGAGTAAATAGAAATAAATTGTCCCCACTGATGCAAGAGTCAAAACGAGAGAACAATGGTTCAAGGTCGTGCCCTTGATGATTCTTTAGTCAAAATCCTTTTTATGTAGTGGGTGGCTAGGATCGGGAATGCTTTGCCACAGGGGATAATGCAAACAAATGCAGTCACAATTTCAAAAGCACCTAAACGGAAAGAATTGGTAGGGCTACGATCATAAGGGTGGGGGATTGGGGTCAGCTGATGTGCTCTTGTAGAGAGCTCGCATGGACAGAATGAGTCTTAGGATCGTCTTCTGTGCTGTAACCACATTAGGAACCCTCGCTAACATTTTGGCACGAAGACTGAAAGAGATGTGTTAAGTTTTACACTTGAGGATTGCCTCTTGCTAAAAACCAAGTCAAGAAAATTTGATAAACGTGACAAAAATCAAACTGCCGCCATAATTTGCAGAAATATCACTAAATTATTTTCTAAAAATTTTAGACTTATCATTGTGACATTGATCTATGAAGAAGAAACATGCACAAAACTAGATATACCAATCTGATGGTAAATCTGGCAAATCTCTTCAAGGTACATTACACACTACATTCAGCCTTTCAAAAGAATCAGCTCAAACTGCACTGTGCTAAACAAAGACTGTCACAAAGCATCTCAATAAGCTTGCATTTTCTTTCTTTCTGGAATGTTACAAAGCTCTTGGGAAGGTGCACTGCTTCTCAAACTCCATTACTCAGGGATCACCAGAAAATTTACAATTTAATCAAAGCTTGCAAATTTCCTGATTTACATGTCTGATGAAATCAAGCTAACAAAAACATAAGAACAGAAACCTGGCCTAACAATAGTTATTTAGATACTTATTAAATCAACCAGTTCAGAAACGTTATTATACACCCCTCGAAACAGGTGGTATTTAAACCCAGGCCTCCCAACCACTGCACCACAACAGCTCTACAATAATCGCTACTTTTTTATCTAATGAACCTGTTCAGAGATGCTATAGAGTTATACTAATTTACAGCACAGAAACAGACACTCCGGTCTAACTCATTCATGCTGACCACATATCCTAACCTAACCTAGTCCCATTTGCCAGCACTTGATCGAGATCCCTCTTAACCCTTCCTATTCATATACCCATCAAGATGTCTTTTAAATGTTGCAATTGTACCAGCCTCCACCACTTCCCCTGGCAGCTCATTCCATACACATACCACCCTCTGCGTGAAAAAGCTGCCCCTTAGGTCTCTTTTATATCTTTCCCCTCACACCCTCAACCTATGACCTCTAGTTCTGGACACCCCCACCCCAGGGAAAAGACTTTGTCTATTTACTCTATCAATGCCCCTCATGATTTTATAAACCTCTACGAGGTCACCCCTCAGCCTCTGACTCTCCAGGGAAAACAGCCCTTGCCTATTCAGCCTCTCCCTATAGCTCAAACCTTCCAACCCTGACAATTCACACCTCTGGAGCAGGTAGGACATGAACCCAGGCCTCTTGGGCCAGATATGGGGACACTACCATTGCACTATAAGCAACCCCTAATTACTAATTATTACAAATTTTAATCACAAGTAAACTATGAACAATCAACATGTGGCTCAAACACTAACCCCCTTTTAAAACTGCTACACACGTATGGACAGATAGACCCCAACAATAAAAAAGCCTAATCTATTGCTAAATACTGCCAACAGGACCAAAACACAAGTACTGATACACAACAACTCACAGCATAACAAATCATGTCTGCGGATTTCAGAATTTTTTGTAATCAAGCCTGATCATTCTTCAACCATTTGACCACTTTTTCTTTGCGTAAAATCCAACGATAATTTGTATAAAGACCACCTAATTAACTAGATGTTTGGCTTCAAAGTTAAATTTTCAGGTAACAAAAACCAAGTTTATTGTTCACTGCACTCTAGCTTAACTTCCCATGATCAAATCACAATGTGGTACAGGAGTTGTGATAGAGTTAGTGGTCTTATGTCGAGTGCATGCATCTGAAAGCCTGCAACGTGCATGTCATTTTTGGCTTTCTAAAGTCTTTCAATAGTCACCCAAACATAGAAGGTTTTGGATAGCTGCCATTTTAGCAATCAGAGAGAGCAAAAGTAACAATCACCATGGTACGGAAAGCATGAATTTCTCACACCTGTCAGCATACATTTGTTCAGTCTAATTCCTAAATTATATACAGCAAGTTTGGACTTCAATACAGCCAATTAAGATTAATGATGTTCTTAGCTCAAAGCTATCAAATTTAATTGCATTCACTTATATTCTGACCTCTTATTAACAATAATTCTATCTTAGATTAGACCATTGCCTGTTGGATTTCTTTGAATGGTAATCACTTTGGTTATGATTTTTTGCAGGTCAATACCATATTTTCATTGAAGCAAAACTAATTGTACATTGATTTAAGACTGAACACAAGCTAAAATTCACCCAAACCTGCTAATTATTAAATAGCTTTAAATACTTTTCCAGCATCACTCTGATCTAAACTACGATAGCTTTGTGACGTTCAGCTCTGTCACCACTGGGGCTGTCCAAATGGATGCACATTCTCCTGTCTCTGTGCTACTTTTATCCACTCTGCTGCTGATGTTATCCCACTGCTCCCCTCACTGTGTTCCCACTGCCATTTCTGTTTAAAGTAAGTGACTACAGAGATAATGGATGCATTGATTTTGAACCTTCAGATTTTCCTGGACTCTGTAATGTTAAAATTAAATAGGAATCTCTCACTGGACATTGATGTAATATTAAAGAGTTAAACTGCACTAAGTGAACATTCTAGAAGTGGGTGGGGTCGACAGGCAAGAGTGTGAATCACTCCCACCCTAATTAGACAGTCATTTGCTACTAGTCCCCAAATATTATTAACTTAAACTATCTCTTCAGAAATGCTTTCGAGCCATCCCCTGAAGCTAGGACATCTCACACCTGCATTGTCTTGGGGAATCACTCAGTCCAGAAATCATGTACATAATGACTCCCCAGGATTAGGGCATTAATATTTGCATTATCTCCGGTGATCTCATCCTGCCATTGTACCTGGAGTAACATGTGACTGAGTGACAGGGGGTTGTCTTGAGTGGCATGTGACTGTGGGGGAGAAAGTGAGGTCTGCAGATGCTGGAGATCAGAGCTGGAAATGTGTTGCTGGAAAAGCGCAGCAGGTCAGGCAGCATCCAGGGAACAGAAGAATCGACGTTTCGGGCATAAGCCCTTCTTCAGGAATGGGGAAAGTTTGTCCAGCAGGCTAAGATAAAAGGTAGGGAGGAGGGACTTGGGAGAGTGGCCAGAGCATCTATAAGCATTGCAACAGACCTGTATAAAGGAGAGGTGTTTCCTTTGTTCAGGGTCTCACTTTGACTCAACCTCGCATGTCTGCGATGGGGGTCAAAGGGGGTCACCTAGCTTGTGCAAGCTTTAATAAACTTTCACTGTTTGCAGAAGTTGGTGTGTGCTAATTGCATCACGTGTGAGAAACCTCAGGAAAAGAACCTAACAACTCCAGAATGGTTCCTGTGATCTGTCGGCAGCAAATGCAATGCCAGTATTCAAAAAAAAAAAGAGGGAGACACAAAACAGGGAATGCAGGAAAATGATCCTGATAATAGCCATAGGGAAAAATGTTAGAATCATGGCATGGTCTATTATGTGCTCGTGATATGACTGGACAGAGTGAGCACAAATTTATGGAAGAAATATCATGCTTTAACTAAATTGTTCAGTTTGTTAACAGTTGTAGCTAGTGGGGTGGTTAAGGGGGAACCAGTGGACAAAGTGTGTAGACTTTCTAAAAGCACAATATATATCCACACTACAGTTTCTTAGACAAAATCAGGGCTCAGCTGAAGACTGGTTAATGTATATAAAACCAGGAGTAAGAATGTAAAAATAATTTCACATTATAATGAGTGGGATACCATTGAGATTGTGTACAGGGTATAAAGCAGGCAAGGAAACAGCTGAGTTTTGTGAAACAAGAGGTTCAGCTGAGCAAGACTGAGATCAGATAAGAACTTACAGTTAACAATGGGGTGCTGGAGGCAAGGGTAATGGGTTAACAAGGTGGAAAAGTAGTCATTATGTAGAGCCATTTAACAAGATGAGACAGCAGTCAGTATGTAACCTCAGTTAACAAGGTGAAAAGTATTCATTATGTGAACCAGTTATAGATTAAGCCAGCAGATGGCTTGATCTTTACTACTGACATTCTCTGATTGTAACGGTCACCCAATCAATATGTAGGTGGCCTTATCTGGATGCTCCTCTCTGTAACATGACTATATAATTCATTGAGAAACTGGTCTTCCAGAGAACTCATGTTCTGTGCACATGGGTAAACAGGCTCTCTCCCTCCAGAGCCCGGAATACAGATGAAGGAGATAAAACCATACCTGTGTCTGAGTGTTTTGCTTTGACTGAGGTTGGGGGGGGGGGGGGGGGGAAAGAGGTGGACAGGATGACACCATGAGGCTAAGTACTGGGTCCTTTCTCTAGACCAAGAAGTGCAGTGACGATTGGAGTACTTGAATACAGTTTTATTCACAAACATGTATCACCTAACCCCACAAATCAGACTTTCAACCCGTTCTCATTTACTGGAAGGCAAGAGAATCCAAAGTACAATCCCAACAATTTGTCTACCAAAAAACAATTAACAAGTTAATTAAATGAAAAATAGACTTCTCATTTACAACTTGCATTGAGAATGTGAATTAATTCAAACTTGTGATTGAGTCCTCTATTGTTTGTATTGCCATGAAAAGTCTTACCCGAGCAATGAAGGCTGAGGGATATTATTATTTTTAAATACAGAGACACCTGACCCAACTGTGTCTCCCACTCTTGAGTACCATACACCAATTAGAATCAGTACTCTGCATTTGAGACACCTTGTCACACAAGTACCAAACTAGGGATCACAAAACTGAACTATGTATAAGTGGTTGAAAATCTATTGAATCCATGATCAATCGCACCTGGAATGTCCATCTGTGACCTGAAATCTGTCAAATTCTGATAGTATCATGCAAGCATTTAAAAAATCATCTTTCTTGTAGACATCACCCAGAAACTCTAAGATGATACAAACCATCACTGTCGCTTCACAGAAGATGTAAAAGCAGTAAACATGAAGGTCCTCCCTGGTTTCTCTTTTTGTAGAGTCAAAACACACTACAACTAAAATGGATACATGGTTCACCGCCTGAAAATACTGCAGGGTAATCACAACTCAATTCACACTGAAAATTTGCTAACAGTTTCCTCAATAACCACTACTGTTTTAGATTTAAGGTAAAAATGCTAATTCTTAGTTTCCACCCTTTACTTTTATTTTTAACACTACCATCATCTGCTATGATGTTTAGTTTCCCAAAGTCTGTGGGTGGAGGTTAGACATAAAGCCAATCTTACACAATGTTTACTTATATTACCTCCACCTCCAAACCCAACTGCCTCAATTCCAGTCTGATTCTTCTCATCGGAACAAGAAGTGAATCCCATAGTTAATGGCTATTATTTACATACAGTTAAGAAATTAATAAGACTAACAAACTTCAATGGGTTAGATGAAGGAACTGAGTACAGTTGACAAAATCAGGTTGGAAAGGAAGCAATAAGGAAAACACAAAACCTATGAAAGGATACAGGCAGAGATTGAGCAAGAAGTTGGAATTTGGAATGTAATGTGCAGAAGAATCAAGTTTTCCACTTAGTAGGAAAAACAGAAATAAAATTATTTAAACAGTGAACACAAAGCAATGCTGGCTGTCAGAGGGCCTAGATTTCCTTATACAGAAATCAGAGGTTTAGCACTCAGTTAGGAAAACAAACGATACATTATACTCTAATCTGTCAAAATAAAGGCTAATAGCAAAGAAGTCTTACTGCAATTATACACAGCCATGGTGAAGTTACACTTAGGAACATTGAGTACTGTTCTGGTCTTAGATAAATATATCTTTCCATGACTAAGGGAAAATGCAACCTAAGCGTATGCAACAGATTTCCAAGAATGAAGGGACTGTCATGTGACAGCTGAAAGACAAGTCAGAGTGTGTTTTTATCTCAGGTCAGAGTGTTTTCATACAAACACAAAAGATATGGAATAAATTAAAGGAATTGCAGACACAAATTCAATATGAAGAATCTGACATAGTAGATATTAGAGAGACATGGCAAAAGATAGTCAAAATTGGGAACTAAATTTGTCAATTTATAACATGTACATGAAAGGTAATGAAAATGATACAGGGGAGCAGTAGCCTTAATCATGAAGCGTGAAACCAATTCCCTTCAATGATAGGACTGGAATACTACGAGGAGATGAGCAGATAGTGGCAATTAGAGAAATAGGTAAGAATGTAAAATTGTACACAGTTATGTATTGGGTCCCTGGGGTAGCAGCTGTGAAGTGGTAAATGCAGCGCTTATCTGAGCCTATAGGTAATACAGCAAATTCTTGTTTAACATTGCTGTGCTCTAATTTGCTTTACTTCAATGTCATTCAATTGCAACCTGCAATCTTGTTTACAATTCCAAGATTCAGTTTGAAGTTGTTTTGCACAGGTATGTCATCAGGCTACATGACTGATTTGTGCCATATTAGAGCAGCCTAAGCAGTTCCTAACCAACCCTCTTGCTGCTGACCCTCCTGCTGACAGTTCTGCTGCTCCCAGACTCACCCCTTGCCAATCCTTGTCCATGCAAAAACATCCACCACATGCACGCTCCCTGTGAGGCGAGGAAATGACAACAGTCAAGCCAGGACGCTGTGGATGCGACAGGAGTAAAGACAATGGTCTTGACAGTTGCACCAATGCTTCCACATCAGGACCCCCACTTTCATCACCCAAGAGCTCCAGTTTCAGAGCTTATGTCCCATTAACTGAAGGTCCGAGGTGCAGATCTGCTCCACTGTGAAGCAGGTTATTAAATATTCATTCACCGTGTGCAGGTTTCACTAGGTCAGCATTTACTGCCCATCCCTAATGGCTCGTGAGAAGTTGTTAGTGAACTGCCTTATTGAACTCTGCAGTCGTTATGGTGTAGCAACTTCCAACATCTTAGAAGGAAGGCAATAAGATCTCAGGTCAGGATTGTGAATGTCGTGGGGAGGATCTTAAAGGTTGTGCTGTTCCTAAGGGACAAGGGCAGTAGAAGCTTACAGGCCACATGTTTGGCATTTGGGGTGGGGTGAGGGGGGTGGGCATGTGGAAAAATAGGAAATAAATATAATAGCTATCACTAGTGAAAAAAAAATTACTCAGGAGCTAATGGGGCTAAAGACCAATAAGTTTCCTGGGCCTGATTGGACGCATCCTAGGATATTAAAGGAAATAGCTGCTGAGATAGCGGATGCAATGCTAATAATCTACCAAGAACTCTTGGGTTCTAGAAATGTCCAGTGTAACACTTAACTCAACAAAGAAACATGACCAAAAATAAAGCCAGTTAGCTGAAGATGGAAAAATGTTAAGAACAAGGGGCGGCACAGTGGTTAGCACTGCTACCTCACAGCACCAGGGTCCCAGGTTCAGTTCCAGCCTCAGGCGACTGACTGTGTGGAATTTGCACATTCTCCGTGTCTGTGTGGGTTTCCTCCGGATGCTCCGGTTTCCTCCCACAGTTTCCGCCTACTTGCGGAATGTTTCAGAGAACACCTCTGAGACACCCGGACCAACCAACCCAACCACCCCATGGCTCAACACTTCAACTCCCCCTCCCACTCCACCAAGGACATGCAGGTCCTTGGACTCCTCCATCGCCAGACCATGGCAACACGACGGCTGGAGGAAGAGCGCTTCATCTTCTGGCTAGGAACCCTCCAATCACAAGGGATGAACTCAGATTTCTCCAGTTTCCTCATTTCCCCTCCCCCCACCTTGTCTCAGTCCCAACCCTCGAACTCAGCACCACCTTCCTAACCTGCAGTCTTCTTCCTGACCTCTCCGCCCCCACCCCCACTCTGGCCTAACACCCTCACCTTAACCTCCTTCCACCTATCGCATTTCCAACGCCCCCTCCTCCAAGTCCCTCCTCCCTACCTTTTATCTTAGCCTGCTTAGCACACCTTCCTCATTCCTGAAGAAAGGCTCATGCCCGAAACGTCGATTCTCCTACTCGATGATGCTGCCTGACCTGCTGCGCTTTTCCAGCAACACATTTTCAGCTCTTTCCTCCCACAGTCCAAAGATGTGCAGGTTAGGTGAATTGACCATGTTAAATTGCCCAAAGTGTTAGGTGCATTAGTCAGAGGGAAATGGGTCTGGATGGGTTACTCTTTCGAGGGTTGGTGTGGACTGGTTGGGCTGAAGGGCCTGTTTCCACACTGTAAGGGATCTAATCATTACAGCATATGTATTACATATTATTAAGCCAAACTTGTTACAATGAGAGTGTTGCAATTTATGGTTGTCATACTCTATTTTCTTAAGTGTTCATGAGGAGCTATAAAGCCAAAGATTTCTATGAAGTTAGGATTCTCACCTCCCTATGTTGTTCCCCTCCCCTGTAATAGGTACTAACAGGTACATTGAGGAGACTTCAGGAGGCCTAAACTTTGAGAAAGGAACATCAGTGAAAAGCAGCAACAGGAGCTGGGAACGGAGGAATAATGGGCCAACCAGAACGCTCCCTCAAGCACACGCACGGCAGGAGATCTGGGATTGATACTGTCAACAGCCTGCACACAAAATATTGCTTTCTGAGTACTTCCAACTCTTTGATAAACTTAAGAGCATGAGGAACTCCCTGTGATGTACGCTAGTTACTGTAGAGAACTTCAGTAAAACTGTGTGTATCCCCGTTCAAGTATACTACTGGATTTTTGTTGCCATTTATAGTAGAGCTGTCCTTTATAGTCCTATGCATGGAAGTGTTCTAATTAACATGATGGAACTCCGAGTCTTCGAAGTGTGAGGGTCTGTTTTGTCTGATTTCACTGAATTAGTTGCACCGTTCTCAATGGATGAAATCTTACTCTTGTGTTGAGGGTTCCTGCAAGAACATGGGCCACACATGTATCTGTGCAAGTGGCTGACTGTGCACAATCACATGGTGCCCAGTCAATTAGTTAGCAAAGACAAGGGCATTGGCATGGTGGGCAAGTGCAGGAATTTGCTGACCCTAACATTATCTCCTGGGGTCAGGCTGCATTTCGGTAGGTATCTTTGAGGAGAAAGTGGGGTCTGCAGATGCTGGAGATCAGAGCTGAAAATGTGTTGCTGGAAAAGCGCAGGTCAGGCAGCATCCAGGGAACAGGAGAATTGACGTTTCGGGCATAAGCCCTTCTTCAGGTATCCCCTTCCTATCATCCTATAGCAATTGTTACTTGTCAGTTGTGTGTAATCCTCAAGAGTGCTGTTGCCCTCCCTGCTCACCTTTGCATCTGTCACTGCCTGGATCCCAAAAAGATCTGTGAACCTCACAATGGTTATTCACCATTACTTGCTATGTCCCAGAAAAGACAGCGAGTGCTCCCCAAGGTTCAACAATGCTTTTCAAGGAAGGTACAGTCTGCCAAATCCCGGGAAGAGAGATTTGCCATACAAGGAGAACTGGTGTTGACTAGCCATGTATTCACTAGGCAAATAACCCAAATGTCTTCTTTAACCACCTTGTACATCTCTCCGGTTGTCTTCAAGAATCTGTAAGAATAAGCTCCAAGGACTCTTTGATCTTCAATATCCCCCAAGTTCCTACCATTCATGGTGTACTTCCTTTTCTTGTTAGTCCTCCCAAAACGTATCACCTCATACTTTTGTGGCCAACAGTGTAAGCAACTGGGCCCAACATAAAATTGAAAGCATGGCCTAACGAATGCAAAGAGGCCAAAAGCCAACAATGATCAGCTCAGATCTACATTGCGTTTGAACAATGGGAGAGTCATGATGATCTGAAACCCATGAAGAGGTACTCAGCCAGAACAAAAGGGAGATACATTGTGTTTGTGTACAGAGGAACTTCGATTTTCTGAATCGCACAGGCGAGGAGTATTTTGTTCGGATAATCGAGGGTCCTCTGCATTTCCTGGTTCTGACCAGACCCCTTGGCATCATGGAGTAATCATGTCTTGTAAAGGGGATGGGTAAACCAACAATGACCTGACCTAACTTCATTGGACACTGTGACCCTGCCCGAGCTAAAGTCAGAGTACATTCTAGAAGGGCTGAGAAAAGGGGAGATAAGAAATGATACCTGGCAAACGACCTGGCCAGCGAACATGCCGCGTGTGACCCACTGTTGTTCGAAGATGACTCGACTGCCCTCTCGACGTGCTCAGTGAACTGGATGAAGCAGCTCAATGAAGTTCACCAGAGCAGGTAGTACGTGTGTTTTTCAGCAGTCAGTCTAGTAGGGAAAAATTAACTTAACTTGTATAAGAGTAGTTTGCTTAACTTGCAAATGTTTTAATAAAACTAAATTTGAACCACAGTTCTTTGTTTGTCTCAAATAGTAGGAGCATCTGAACAAATACATTTTATGAGTAATAAACTGGTTGCAGTATCAATATTTTTCAGGATTAAATGCCATTTGCCATTGGTCTGCCCATCTCATCAGCCCACCTATCTTGTCAGGTACTCAGAGGCTTTCCTCCTTGCTATTTACCATACCACCAATTTGTGTATCGTTTGCAAACTTACTGATCAAGCATCGTACATTCAAGTGTAAATCATTAATGGACACAGCGAACAACAAAAGACACAGCATTAAACCTTTTACTATACCACTGCTGACAGGCATTGAAAGCACAAAAACAACCTTCGAGCAATATGGTGCAAACCAATTTCAGATCCAATTTACCAAACTGTTCTGACTCTTGCCTTCCTGATCAGTCTCCCATGCAAGGCGTCATAAAATGCCTTACTGAAGTCCATGTATACGACAACCGCTGTGTGTTACCATCATCCAGACATCTAGTCGCCTTCACATAAACCTCAAACAAACCTGTCAGACATGATTCCCCCAACAAAGCCATGCTGATTGCCCATGATTAGTCATCGCTTGTGGAGTTATTCTGAGAATTTTTTCCAATAATTTCCCTGCCTCAGATATTTGACACACTGACCATAGTGCCTTGGTGTTTCCTAATACTCTTCTTGAGCAAACGGTACCACATTAGCTGTCTTCCAGTTCTTTGCTACTTCTGCTGTGTTCAGAGAAATTTGAAAATTAAATGTTATGGTCCCTGCAAATTTCTCTATTGCCCCTCACTGCAGCCTGGGATATATCATTCCGGAGCTGAAAAGGTGTTTCTGGAAAAGCGCAGCAGGTCAGGCAGCATCCAAGGAGCAGGAGAATCGGTGTTTCGGGCATGAGCCCTTCTTCAGGAATATATCATTCCTGGGCCAACATGTGGCAGAATGGGCTCCTGTGCCAGAGCTCATCCACTCCATTTTTTTTTGTTTGGGTTTCTTTTAAAACTTTTAACTTCTTAACATTTTAAACTGACTCAGATGTCGCAGGGAGGAGAGGCCCTTTGCAGACTGGAGGCAAAGCATGAGCTTTGGAAACCCAGCGAGGTCTAGAGATTGGGCCCAGTGCAGTCTGGAGGCAAGCTGCTGCTATGGGCTGGGGTGGAAGGACTGTAAATTGAGTTTTTTAAAATTTTCTTTCATTCTTATGCGTGACTTTTTACTTATTATTTTGTCTATTTTACACCAAATACTTAAGTATCAGTGCCACACTTGGTGACACTGCAAACTTCTTACTCTACTCAAAGTCTCTGAAAAGATTTGTAGCTCAGGTGCTTGTTGTTGTGGTTCTGTTCGCCGAGCTGGGAATTTGTGTTGCAGATGTTTCGTCCCCTGTCTAGGTGACATCCTCAGTGCTTGGGAGCCTCCTGTGAAGCGCTTCTGTGATCTTTCCTCCGGCATTTGTAGTGGTTTGAATCTGCCGCTTCCGGTTGTCAGTTCCAGCTGTCCGCTGCAGTGGCCGGTATATTGGGTCCAGGTCGATGTGCTTATTGATTGAATCTGTGGATGAGTGCCATGCCTCTAGGAATTCCCTGGCTGTTCTCTGTTTGGCTTGTCCTATAATAATATTGTCCCAGTCGAACTCATGTTGCTTGTCATCTGCGTGTGTGGCTACTAAGGATAGCTGGTCATGTCGTTTCGTGGCTAGTTGGTGTTCATGTTTAATACCCAATGTTCTCCTGAATTTCTGGTCTTCAACTTTACAGGAATATGTTGGCCCTGCTTTTTCATTACTTCATTTTGAAAGACTCTCACTGCTCTGATGTCTCTATTTTGACAAGACCCTGTCTTAAAATCACCCTTCCAACAACTCAAAATCATTATTTCCTGTTCATCTTTTAGCTTTTCTATGATTGCCTTAAATCTTACTGTTGAAAATGTGTTGCTGGAAAAGCACAACAGGTCAGGCAGCATCCAAGGAACAGGAGAATCGACGTTTCGGGCATAAGCCCTGCCCAAAACGTCGATTCTCCTGTTCCTTGGATGCTGCCTGACCTGCTGCACTTTTCCAGCAACACATTTTCAGCTCTGATCTCCAGCATCTGCAGTCCTCACTTTCTCCTTAAATCTTACTGTGTTATGTTCACTATCACCAAAATGCTTGCCCACTGACACTTCTATCTCATAGGGGTAAAAACAATGACTGCAGATGCTGGAAACCAGATTCTGGATCAGTGGTGCTGGAAGAGCACAGCAATTCAGGCAGCATCCGAGGACAGGCAAAGATCGACGTTTCGGGCAAAAGCCCTTCATCAGGAATAAAGGCAGAGAGCCTGAAGCGTGGAGAGATAAGCTAGAGGAGGGTGGGGGTGGGGATAGAGTAGCATAGAGTACAATAGGTCAGTGGGGGAGGAGATGAAGGTGATAGGTCAGGGAGGAGAAGGTGGAGTGGATAGGTGGAAAAGGAGCTGGGCAGGTCAGACAAGTCCGGACAAGTCAAGGGGATCGTGTTGCTGGAGGTTAAAAACTAGGATGAGGTGGGGGAAGGGGAAATGAGGAAGCTGTTGAAATCCACATTGATGCCCTGGGGTTGAAGTGTTCCGAGGCGGAAGATGAGGCGTTCTTCTTCCATGCGTCTGGTGGTGAGGGAGCGGCGGTGGAGGAGGCCCAGCACCTCCATATCCTCGGCAGAGTTGGAGGGGAGTTGAAATGATGAGCCACAGGGCCAACCCCTCCAACTGCAACAAGGACAGAACGCCCCTGGTGCTCACCTTCCACCCTACCAACCTTCGCATAAACCGAATCATCCGCCGACATTTCCGCCACCTCCAAACAGACCCCACCACCAGGGATATATTTCCCTCCCCACCCCTCTCCGCCTTCCGCAAAGACCGTTCCCTCCGTGACTACCTGGTCAGGTCCATGCCCCCCTACGACCCACCCTCCCATCCTGGCACTTTCCCCTGCCACCGCAGGAACTGTAAAACCTGTGCCCACACCTCCTCCCTCACCTCCATCCAAGGCCCTAAAGGAGCCTTCCACATCCAAAGTTTTACCTGCACATCCACCAATATCATTTATTGTATCCGTTGCTCCCGATGCGGTCTCCTCTACATTGGGGAGACTGGGCGCCTCCTAGCAGAGCGCTTTAGGGAACATCTCCAAGACACCCGCACCAATCAACCACACCGCCCCGTGGCTCAACATTTCAACTCCCCCTCCCACTCTGCCGAGGATATGGAGGTGCTGGGCCTCCTCCACCGCCGCTCCCTCACCACCAGACGCATGGAAGAAGAACGCCTCATCTTCCGCCTCAGAACACTTCAACCCCAGGGCATCAATGTGGATTTCAACAGCTTCCTCATTTCCCCTTCTGTTTTAAAAAATTCTCAAGGTCAGGTTCGTAGGAGAGTAGTCTGACACAGAACAAACGACCAAGAGGCGAGTCTGCTAGAATATGGGCATTTTATTCCCCGCAGCGTCGCCACAACGGGTCTGGCTTATACTCACTCTACATGTTACCGGAACTGGGAGCCGTCAGTTCTCGTAGAGCGGTTGCCAACAACCCACGCTCGGCGGTTAAACGTAACCCCGGAGCAGACTCACCGAACTGGAGACTTTTCCAGCTGATATACTCTTTTCCAGATATAAACATTCATGTGAACAGCAGAGCAAGGCTAAAAAACACATTCCATTCTGGTTACATACAGATAAGAAGATTCACACGGGGAGGTGTGTAATAAGATTCACACGGGACTAAGCAACACCTCCATTCCGGTTAGATTCACACATGTATTGGGACATAATTTTTAACCGTTTCACCACATTCCACTGCTTGGAATTTTACACCACACCTTCCCCCACCTCATCCTAGTTTCTAACCTCCAGCAACACGATCCCCTCGACTTGTCCGACCTGCCCAGCTCCTTTTCCACCTATCCACTCCACCCTCTCCTCCCTGACCTATCACCTTCATCTCCTTCCCCACTGACCTATTGTACTCTATGCTACTCTATCCCCACCCCCACCCTCCTCTAGCTTATCTCTCCACGCTTCAGGCTCTCTGCCTTTATTCCTGATGAAGGGCTTTTGCCCGAAACGTCGATTTTGCCTGTCCTTGGATGCTGCCTGAATTGCTGTGCTCTTCCAGCACCACTGATCCAGAGACTTCTATCTCATGCCTGGTTTTGTTCCCCAAAATCAAGTCCAGCACTGCTGTGTCTTGTAGGACTTTGTGTTGGCTTAAAAAGTTCTCCTGGATAAATTTTAAGAATTCCATCCTCTCTGAGCCTTTTACACTTATGTCTATCTCAGTTAATAATAATGAAGTTGAAATCCACTATTCTTACCCAACACTGAAACAATACTTTGAAATTTGCCTACATATAAGACCTTTTATTTCACTCTGACTGTTTGGAGATCTATAGTATTCCCAGTAATGTGATTTCCCCCTCTTTCTTGTTCCACTCACATGGCCTCAATTGAGAAGCCTTCTAGAATGTTGGCCCTCCTTTTCACATCAATATTGCTGAACAATTTTTCCTCTTTTACATCCCTCCATATCTTGCCTGAAGGTTCTAAATTCAGGAATGTTGAGCTACCGGTCCTGGCTCTCTCTCAACCACATCTTCATGATAGCAATCATATCACATCCACATGTGTCAATCAGCACCCTCAACTCATACGTTTTACTCAGAAGGCTTCTTACATTAAATTAAATGCCATCTAACCTTGCTGAGCTCCCTCAAGTCTTAGCTTAACTATGTATCTCTGCCTACTAGACTGACTGACCTTTCTTCTAAATTTGTCTGCACCACCTCTTACTGTTGCTCCACTCCATGTCCCACTAATCTGCCAAATTAGTTTAAACCCCAAACAACAGCACTGGCAGTCTCAGCTGTCAAGAATGCTGGCACCAACTGTACAGCCACACATCTATCTGCTCTCACCACCTATTAGTTTACTCACTAGCACAATGGCACCACCACAAGTAATCCAGAGATCATTAACTTTCACCTGCTTCTCAATCTGCTACCTAGCTTTCTCAATTCTTGTTGCAGATCCTCAACACTCTTTCTACCCATGTCATTGGTAACAATGTGAACCACAATCTAAGATTGTCTGCGCTTCTTCTCCAGAATGCACTGCTGCTTTTCATTGATATCCTTGACTTTATCCCCAGTGAGGCAACATACTGTCCTGGAGTCAGATCTGCAACTGCAGAAATGCCTGTATGCACCCTTCACTATGGAGTCTTCTATCATTATTAGTTCTTCCTCTACCTGCTCCTGCTTTGTGCAGCAGGGCTCTGATTGCACTCCCCACAGGAGCCATCACTCCCACGAATTTCCAACACAAAGACTGTTCATGCCCTCGAGGGACTGACTGCCTGCCTTCCTTCTTCTGAAGGATTGTCACCCATGGCTTTCCTGACTAAATTTCCTCAAATCAGGGTGATGATGTCTAGAAACAATCATGTAACTCTCAGCCTCAAATATATTACAGTGCCACAAGTTAGCCTTCAAGCTCCACAATGCAGTGTGGTGTTGAGACAGAGGATTAGGACTAAATAACAGGCTCAATGGGTCTGATTTTGCTCCTATTTTCTATATTTCAGTTGAAGTAGTGTACATATTGCACATTGGACCCATTCTCACACACCATAAATTGCTCCCTGTCAAGCAACACATCAATTTTAAAATTTTAGATCCTTGTTTTAAGAAAAAACAAAAAAAACTTTGAAAGTGGAGTCACAGGTAGGTAAGATAGTGAAGGTGGTGTTTGGTATGCTTTCCTTTATTGGTCAAAGCATCAAGTTTCGGAGTTGGGAGGTCATGTTGCAGCTGTATAGGGCCTTGGTTAGGCCACTTTTGGAATATTGTGTGCAATCCTGGTCTCCCTGCTATAGGAAAGATGTTGTGAAACTTGAAAGGGTTCACAAAAGATTTATAAGGATGTTGCCAGAGTTAGAGGAACTGAGCTATAGGGAGAGGCTGAAACTGTTTTCCCATGAGCATCAGAGGCTGAGGGATGATCTTATAGAGTTTTATAAAATCATGAGGTACATGGATCGGATAAATAGACAAAGGGGGGGGGGGAGGAGAGTCCACTACTAGAGGGCATAGGTTTAGGGTGAAAGGGGAAGATATAAAAAGGGATCTCATGGGCAACTTTTTCACGCTGAGGGTGGTGTGTGTATGGGATGTGGTGAAGTCTGGCACAATTATAAAGATTTAAAAGGCACCTGGATGAGTAAATGAGTAAGAAGGGTTTAGAGGGATATGGCCCAAGTGCTGGCAAATGGGACTCGTTTCATTTAGGTTAACTGGTCAGCATGGACAAGTTGAACCAAAGAATCTGTTTCCATACTGCACATCTCTGTGACTCTGTGACCCTTCTTCAAAACTCAATGCCAAGTGATTACCATGGCTTCTGGGAGTCAAGCTCAGAGAACTAATGAAAAATGCTAGACTTTCAGCACAACAATTCAGATATTGCCCAGGAGTGCCAGAAGGAAACCACCAGTGTGCAGGATTGAACAACTGCATGAACTGATAGATGGAGTGGTCTTCCTCTATGACCTGTTTACTATTTGACGCCAACCCTTTTTCCAATGCTCCCAAAATTTTTCCTTCGAACAGAAGTTGAAGGGACTTGGTGGTACAGAGGCAATGCCAATGGACTAGTAATCCAGAACCATACCACGCCAAGTGATGAAATTTTAATTCAGTAACAATTTAGAATAAAAAAAAACTGGCCTAATGAAAACAATGTAACAACTATCAATTGATAAAAAAAAACAACCATTTCATTCACTTATGCCTTTTAGGAAGGGAAATCTTACATCCTTCACTCATCTGGCCTACACATGACTCCAGAATGACAGTAATGTACTGGAATCTTAACTGGTCTCTGGCAATTAAGAGTTGTGCAATAAAAGGCCTCTGGCCTCACAGCGCCAAAGACCCAGATTCAATTCCCACCTCAGGCATCTGTCTGTGTCTGTGTGGGTTTCCTCTGGTTTCCTCCCACAGTCCAAAACTTGTGCAGGTCAGGTGAAATGGCCATGCTAAATTGTCTGTGGTGTTAGGTGAAGGGGTAAATGTAGGGGAATGGGTCTGGATGGGTTGCTCTTCGAAGGGTCGGTGTGGACTTGTTGGGCCGAAGGGCCTGTTTCCGCACTGTAAGTCATCTAAAAGAATCTAAAAAAAATGCTGGCCTAGGAATGAAAAATGACACCAATGTTCCCTCTGTCCCTCAACTCTCAGCACTCCCATTGCAGGCAGACTTGACAGTGATTGCAGGAGAACTAGGAAACAGTGGCCCCACAAGTATAGAATGTAAACAAAGTGTTCAAATTACACCCAAGCAAGCACTGTCTTTGGTAAATATGTGATTGTGTGCATTCTTAATCATAGATATGCTTTACAAATGTAGGAACACATGTATTAAGGTTCATAAAATTTGAATAAATTTTCAAAGAAACCAAGCTTAAAAAATACAAATTCAGAACTCAAATTTAAATTAGTCAGCTTAGGCGCATATGTGGAAACGAGAGAAGGTTTAGGTTTGGATGATGATGAAACACTCTCTCACAGCAGCAAACAGCACATTAAGGGATTTCCAGGTACATTGGTAGAGACAAAGATCTGACATGAATCAGTTTGATTGAAGGAGATTTAACAATGTTCCTTCCCTGCATGATCCAAATTCATACCTATCTGATGACTTTACATGCAAAGAAACTAGCAAGATTATCATAAATAAAACAAAAGAATTCTGAATGCTGGAAATCTGAAACGAAAACCAAGAAACTTAGCAGGTATAGCAGCATCCATGGAGAGAAAATAAAGTTAATGCTTTGACTCCAGTGACCATTCTTCAGAAGAATACCTATTACAAAAAGGCACTTCGAGAACTACTCAGTTGTCAAGTTGTAATGAAAAACAGTGTGGGAATATAAATTTCATATGATGATCTGCAGTAAGAGATGAGTCCTGATGTTTGTTGCCAAATCACTGATATGGGACAACAGATGATAAAAGTCAGAGAAATTAGAACTATTTTAACTATGATATTCAAAACAAATTTATGATTTTGGAGAGCCACTATAAATCCGTGACAAGAACAAGAAAATAAGTGGGATTGGTACTGAGTGAAATATGAACAATGGCAATTTGACAGTTAGATTTTAGGAAATGCGAAGGTGTAAAGATGACCAAAAATAGTACCACAGTCTGAGTTAAAAGGGGAATAAATGAAGGTGTAACTGCAGATGAACTGACATTTGGGTGGGGACAAAATCTGTTACAATGACAGAATTTGTACTCTGTGACAGGAAGAGTTCCAGGGCGTGATACTCAATTCTTTGGCAGGTTCAGTCTGAAAAAAATAGTTGAAGAGAGAGATACTGTGTTGTACTGAAGTACGAAAATATTTGTTAAGGGTCGGTTTGGAGTATTGGCTTCAGTCATCTCAATACTTTGTTAAGATTTACTCAAGACTACATATTGAAAACACAGTCACTATTACTCCATGTCTCTGAATCTTTTCACCAAAGAACACCATAACATTGGCAAAGAGGACAAGGAAAACATAGAACATAGAAGAATACAGCGTAGTACAGGCCCTTCGGCCCTCGATGTTGCGCCGATCCAAGCCCACCTAACCTACACTAGCCCACTATCCTCCATATGCCTATCCAATGCCCATTTAAATGCCCATAAAGAGGGAGAGTCCACCACTGCTACTGGCAGGGCATTCCATGAACTCACGACTCGCTGAGTAAAGAACCTACCCCTAACATCTGTCCTATACTTACCCCCCCTTAATTTAAAGCTATGCCCTCTCATAATAGCTGACTCCATACGTGGAAAAAGATTCTCACTGTCGACCCTATCTAAACCCCTAATCATCTTGTACACCTCTATCAAGTCACCCCTAAACCTTCTTTTCTCCAATGAAAACAACCCCAAGTGCCTCAGCCTTTCCTCATACGATCTTTCTACCATACCAGGCAACATCCTGGTAAACCTCCTCTGCACCCGTTCCAGTGCCTCCACATCCTTCCTATAGTATGGCGACCAAAACTGCACACAATACTCCAGATGCAGCCGCACCAGAGTCTTATACAACTGCAACATGACCTCGGTACTCCGGAACTCAATTCCTCTACCAATAAAAGCCAATACGCCATATGCCTTCTTCACCGCACTATTTACCTGGGTGACAACTTTCAAAGATCTGTGTACATGGACACCAAGACCCCACTGCTCATCCACACTACCAAGTATCCAACCATTAGCCCAGTACCCCATCTTTTTGTTACTCTTACCAAAGTGAATCACCTCACACTTAGCTACATTGAACTCCATTTGCCACCTTTCTGCCCAGTTCTGCAGCTTATCTATATCCCGCTGTAACCTGCCACGTCCTTCCTCACTGTCTACAACTCCTCCGACTTTCGTATCATCCGCAAACTTGCTCACCCAACCTTCTAACCCCTCCTCCAGGTCATTTATAAAAATGACAAACAGCAATGGTCCCAAAACAGATCCTTGCGGAACACCGCTAGTGAAGGCACTCCAAGATGAACCTTTGCCATCAACTACTACCCTCTGTCTTCTTCCGGACAGCCAACTCCTAATCCAAACCTCCAACTCACCCTCAATGCCATACCTCCGTATTTTTTGCAGTAGTCTACCATGGGGAACCTTATCAAACGCCTTACTAAAATCCATATACACCACATCTACCGCTTTCCCCTCGTCCACCTCCTTAGTCACCTTCTCAAAGAATTCAATAAGGTTTGTGAGGCACGACCTGCTGACTATCCTTGATCACATTATTCCTATCCAGATGTTCATAAATCCTATCCCTTACAATTCTCTCTAAGATTTTGCCCACAACAGAAGTGAGACTGACCGGCCTATAGTTACTAGGGTTATCCCTACTCCCCTTCTTAAACAAGGGAACCACATTTGCTAGCCTCCAATCTTCTGGCACTACTCCTGTAGACAACGAGGACATAAAAATCAAGGCCAATGGCTCTGCAATCTCCTCCCTTGCTTCCCAGAGAATCCTAGGATAAATGCCAACAGGCCCAGGGGACTTATCTATTTTCACCCTTTCCAGAATTTCCAACACCTCTTCTCTACATACCTCAAAGCCATCCATTCTACATTGTGACTCAGTATTCACATTGACAACAATGTCCTGTTCCTGATTGAATACTGACAAAAAGTATTCATTCGGTGTCTCCCCAATCCTTCACGGCCCCTAAAGCTATTGATATTTGGGGCCCAGGTGGGAAAATAAAATGCTGTTCAAAATGGTATGTTAAGAATCAAATGGTGCAGAGTAGAAAAGGCAATGCAGTTAGATTCAGACAAATAGAAATGAAGTGCTATTGAGTAAAAGCAAAGCAGATGTCGGAAATCTGAAACAAACACAGAAGGTGGTGAAACTCAACAGCTCTGACAGCATCTATGGAGAGAGAAACAAATTTTCGTCCAAAATAACTCTCCTTCAGAACTATTAAAATGGACTTGGTTGACTCAAGAGTCAAAGGAAGTATTCTTAGCAACATAGTGATGTTTTTCATCATTGCAACATTAAACTTCCCCTTTGTTTTTTTTTTGGCACAAAGTATTTGTGTGGAATCATTTTTGTTACCTATGTTCAGTAACAAATACTTAGAGTCATAAAGTTATAGAGATGTACAGCAGAGAAACAGACCCTTCAGTCCAACCTGTCCATGCCGACCAGATATCCCAGCCCAATCTAGACCCACCTGCCAGCACCCAGCCAA
The DNA here is from genome assembly GCF_037043375.1 of Chiloscyllium plagiosum. Classification (NCBI taxonomy): domain Eukaryota; kingdom Metazoa; phylum Chordata; class Chondrichthyes; order Orectolobiformes; family Hemiscylliidae; genus Chiloscyllium; species Chiloscyllium plagiosum. The sequence goes on along the minus strand of NW_028270172.1, from coordinate 44,382,913 downwards.
TATCCCTCCAAACCCTTCCTATTCATCCAAATGCCTCTTAAATGTTGCAATTGTACCAGACTCCACCACATCCTCTGGCAGCTCATTCCATACACATACAAAAAGTTGTCCCTTAGGTCTCTTTTATATCTTTCCGCTCTCACCCTAAATTTATGCCCTCTGGTTCTGGACTCCCCAGCCGCAGGGAAAAGACTTTGCCTATTTATCCCATCCATGCCTCTCATAATTTTGTAAACCTCTATAAGGTCACCCCTCAGCCTCCGACAGTCCAGGGAAAACAGCCCCAGCCTGTTCAGCCTCTCCCTGTAGCTCAAATCCTCCAACCCTGGCAACATCCTTGTAAATCTTTTCTGAACCCTTTCAAGTTTCACAACATCTTTCTGATATGTAGAATCTACTGTTCTAAAATCTGATCGTTTCAAACATAAACATTTTCCCAACTTAGAAAGCTCTCGTTTTGCATCGAGACTAAAAGTGTTGTGAACGAATCCAAGTGTATCATATTAAAACTCTTAATAAATTTATCTAACTCTACTGAATAGTGCACTATTTTTCTTTTTAAAGATTCCATCTTTATTTAAGTAATATGAACACATTTTACTATTTCTTTAATGAATGGAGACATGAAACAATAAATACTCAAGCTGTAGCACAATGAATTTGAGTACTGCTACTGTTTCAGGTAAATTGTGACATTTTCAGCGACAAAGAGTTGGTTATCTTGTATCTGCTAACATTAAACAGATTAATCTCCATCATAAACTGCACTAAACCCATCACAAAGTAGCTAACGGTGCTCAATAATACCAACAGAGGCCATGTATATCTGAATACCTACTGTCTGATGCTCAATGCATGTGTGAGCAGAACCATTCAGCTTTTGGTTTCATTGTAGCCTTGTCTCAGAATTGAATGAAAGAGCTAAACATCAGGGAAAAAAAAGTATCATCCTGAGCATCAAGGCAGTAAGTGGCAAGTGTGACAAAGCAGTTCTTAGAAAAATTGTAGTCAATAGCGGTTACTGACAAAATGATTCAAGTTAAATCATTTTCAACCCAGGTGGTGATTATTGATGTTGATGGTTAGCAAATCCAAACCAAGGATTTGGTTGCATTTCATATAGGGCAGCTTGCTATGCCCAGCTGTCTTCAGCAAGTATATTGATCATCTTCCCTCATCTCAAGCGGAATATGACAACTGCAGTGCTGAGCTCTGATGAACAAGTGACAATTTAGCACTGTGTCAACTAAATACCAGGCAATGGTCAGTACCAACAGATGCAACTTTTACCATGTTTTTCTGACCTTCAACAGCACCATGACAAGCAAGATTCACACCATTGGCAGATTAAGGTTAGCAGTGACCAGAGCCCTGATTAGACTAACCACATTAACACAGGGACTAAAATAGAAATGTGCTCTACTCAACACCTGACACCTCAATTCTGGATTAGTGGTGCTGGAAGAGCACAGCAATTCAGGCAGCATCCGAGGACAGGCAAAATCGACGTTTCGGGCAAAAGCCCTTCATCAGGAATAAAGGCAGAGAGCCTGAAGCATGGAGAGATAAGCTAGAGGAGGGTGGGGGTGGGGAGAGAGTAGCATAGAGTACAATAGGTAGGTGGGGAAGGAGATGAAGGTGATAGGTCAGGGAGGAGAGGGTGGAGTGGATAGGTGGAAAAGGAGCTGGGCAGGTCGGACAAGTCCGGACAGGTCGAGTTACTGGAGGTTAGAAACTAGGATGAGGTGGGGGAAGGGGAAATGAGGAAACTGTTGAAACCTGTTGGAACCTGACTCCTCAAGGCTACTCCACCATACACAAGTTTCACATCTTTGGTTAATAATCAACACTGGTTGCTGGAAAAGCGCAGCAGGTCAGGCAGCATCCAGGGAACAGGAGAATCAACGTTTCGGGCATAAGCCCTTCTTCAGGAATGAGGAAAGTGTGTCCTAATAATCAACATTGTCTTAGATAGGTTTCCAATAGGTGTATCACTCAAGTTGAAGGACCAGGACAATTTAAAAGATTGGCATCCAGCTCCTTGCTTTGCAGCTGGTCTTCGTGTGGAACACTATTGCACTGTGACAGCAAAACATACTTTCACAAATCACCATGTTTGCTTCACCGCCTCCCAATCTCTAATACAAAGAACAACGTCAGCAAAGAATCCCCATTAATTCTAACATTGCCAGCAGATCACAAACCAGTTCAAAGGTACAAACAGTTCCCAAATAGTTTCATCCTTGCTGAATCATGGTCCGAAAATTTACAACCCAATCACATTTTGGGAGCATCATCATCGCAAGGTATACAAAAGATTGAGTAAGAAACCGCCAGTCACCGGGCGATATATCTCTATGACTAAATGCAATCAAGGTTGAGAAGTATCGGCCTACGTCCCAAGGATAAGTTTTAAGCAAGTTATTTTAAGACTTCATTGTGTTGCCACATGATGTATCAATGACATATATAGACAATTGCAACAATTGCCCTCCCATTTGTACACTATTATAGTTTCATTTATTTTCAATTCTGTACAACAAATTACAGGTACAAGACTCAGGTCGGAATCGCCAGCCATGCACTCAACAAAGAACCAGAAGCAACGACATGCAATACCGAGGTGACCATTTAATGTTGGTTAAACCCAAATCCTTGGACTATGCAGAGAATATCCCTTCGTTCTGCTAACTACAACGTAACGATTCATTAATTCTGAGAACGTGCTGCATTTCAACAGACTGTAAAAAAAAATCAAAAACACCACGAACACAGCAAAATGTCTCAGCGTACGAGCGTATGTCTTAAATGACAACATTAGGACAACATCCAGAAACCAGCAAAAGCCGATCAACACTTGCGAAGTGACACAGTCAAAGCAGCCCCAAAGTGGATAGATGTGTTCACGCACCCACCATTCGAAAAATAACAATCCAAAAAACCAAGGGACAATTCTGTACCTTTCCGTAGCCGACTCTCTCCACCCTCTCAAACAATCAACAAGGCAGACAGTCCTGTTATAACCTGCTGCTTTTGGGCGAGAAACTTTATACTCCCCTTGACCGGCGCACCGAAGCACGTGGTAGTTCCTGCTGCTCGGTGGGAGATCACGGAATTTAAGAATTGGCTTGAAACAATCCAACATATGAGAGAGGGTTCAAGTGAAGGAGATTACATCAGTCTGCACCCAGCAGCTAAAGGCGGCCTCTCTTGTTTGGGTGGGGGCGGAGAGAGCAAGCACGCGCCCAACTTGCCACAGCAATGAAACAAAACGTCGTCTACAGGGTTACAATGCACATACATTACTGAATATGGGAGAGTGAAAATGGCAAATGGAAAAAAATACACTGAGGAAATTTAAAAGAAATGCAGCAGAGAGAGAGAGGGAGAGAGAAGCCGCTCCGGCCTGGCTCGCACACAATGCCCGGCCGCCCTGCCCTGCCCGGCCGCCCTGCCCTGCCGCAGACACGGCGTTCGAGGTTAGAACGTTGAGACACGACACCATCAGCAACACAACGTTCCATCTGCCAGGAGCCCCATCATGGGCAGCGCTCCCTCAATCACAGCTCACCTTTCAAAAACAAAACCCAGCGAATCCCCAGCCTGCCGCCCGCCGGCAACACAGTCAACTCCAAAAAAAAAATAAACGCATCTCCTCCTATCCCGTGGGCCGTCTCCTTCACTCCGCGTTGCTAGAAAGCAGTCTAAGGTGTCATGGCAAAAACGGAAATTGCTGGAAAATCTCCAACAGCATCGGTGGAGAGAGATCAGAGGTAACGCTTCGGATCGAGTCACCCTTCCTCGAAGGGTTCATTCCCCCCCCCCCCCCCCCATTTGAATTGCAGAACGACACAATATGACTTCGTGTAACCAGATTTTGCTGGCAATATCCGAATGGTCCGCCTTCAGTGTGTACACTCCGAGCACTGTTATCGTTATAGATAGTTTAAATGACGATTGCTATCCAAATGCTATTTTCAACAATTTTGAGCAAGCTTTTTTTTTCTATGAGAAAGGTCACAATGTTCTTTTAAACTCCAATTTATTTGGCTTAATGAATGCCAAACTAACCAAAACAAAGAGTGGGCGAAGAATACAAACTATTTTTATTCCACTATTACCATAATGCCAGGGGCTGGTTCAATGGTGAGTGTAGGTCTTCCAGAGCAATGAGTTGACCTCAATTTAAGTGTTGCAGACTGGCACATTCCAAGGTCCAGGACTATGTGCTGAGGGGAGCATTAAAGCTTTGGACAGCTGCCACCAAGGTACAGTGGGGAAAGACCACCATCTTAAGGTCGTTCTGTCAAAGTTAAATGGGGGTCCATTCAGTTATCAGGTGCCTCAAACGTATGTAAATATACAAGGCAACCACACCATTTAGCGACAGAATTGTTCTCCATGGTTTCAGTTACCAGTGGATTACCGCACTCTGAATTTATTATAGGGAACCAGGGGGCTGCTGGGAAGGTAGATTTCCCATTGAAATGAATGGGTTTGCTCCTATCTGTGTTAGGTCCAGGAATATATCCCCCGCGGGTACAGGAGCACTACTGTAATGTAACAAATGCCTTTGGTTTATTTACTGCATAAAGTCAAATCCACTGTTTGTTTGTTCCTTCATATGTTACTGTACAGAGCTGAACTGTGTTACTGACTATGTACCAAATGATATTATGAATAAAGTATATTTTTGAAGTAAAAAAAGGAAACAGAGGCAGGAGCAGCATCAGTCATACCTAAAAGAAAGCTGCCAAGCTGGTGAAGCTGTAAAATAGGGATAGAAAAATGCTGAACAGCACCTTGGCACAGGTATGGAAACACAGTTAAGAAACGCTACCACTGATCTGATCAGATAAACGCTCTGCAGTACTGTAGTAATTTTGGTGGGCAACCAAACAAAGAGGCTTTTTCAAGAATACCCGCATTGTAAATGGTCACACAGCCCTGCCCGTCAGTACAAAAGGTAGTTGCAAACATCATCAGCCAAGACGTACAATCCATAACCCATTTGCACCTCCTCATGATCCTAACCATCAGATAAACTGGTCTTCAGCCATTTCAATTCACTCCAAGTATCATGAAGAAATAGTTGTGTACAGGTGGATACAGCTAGGGCTATGGACCCTAAAAGCATCCAGAATGTATTGCTGAAAACATTTGCTCCAGAACTACCTGTGCTTTTTACTGAGCTGTTCCAGTGTAGTTACAGCACTGGCATCTACCCAAAAAGATGGGAAATTGTCCAGGTAGGTCCACTGTACAAAAGGCATAACAAATCCAACCCTGCCTCTCACTCAATCAGCCAGCTGTTAAATATCAATGAAGTGATGGATGTTGACATCATAACATGGGAACAGAAGGCGGCCATTCACTCAATAGAGGTTGCTCCATTATTTGATATGATCATGGCTGGTGATAAACTCTATCCTCATAACCCTTTACGCCACTGATAATCAGTAATCAATTGATCTCAAATATACTCAAAGACCACAGCCCTCTTGGTATGGAATTCCAAAGACTCAAAGCCATTTGTCTAAAAACTATATATCTCCATTTCAGTCCTAAATAGCAGCCCTCTTACTTAGATAAAATTCTGCCTCCTGGTTTCAGATTCCCAAAAAAGAAGCATCTTGCTAGTCTATCCTTTTAAATATTTTGTAAATTTCAATGAAATCATCTCCCATTCTTCAAAATGTGCCACAAGGATCAGTACTAGGTCCTCTACCTTTTGTCATTTACATAAATGATTTGGATGCGAGCATAAGAGGTACAGTTAGTAAGTTTGCAGATGACACCAAAATTGGAGGTGTAGTGGACAGCAAAGAAGGTTACCTCAGATTACAATAGGAGCTTGACCCGATGGGCCAATGGGCTGAGAAGTGGCAGATGGAGTTTAATTTAGATAAATGCGAGGTGCTGCATTTTGGGAAAGCAAATCTTAGCAGAACTTATACACTTAATGGTAAGGTCCTAGGGAGTGTTGCTGAACAAAGAGACCTTGGAGTGCAGGTTCATAGCTCCTTGAAAGTGGAGTCGCAGGTAGATAGGATAGTGAAGAAGGCGTTTGGTATGCTTTCCTTTATAGGTCAGAGTATTGAGTACAGGAGTTGGAAGGTCATGTTGTGGCTGTACAGGACATTGGTTAGGCCACTGTTGGAATATTGCATGCAATTCTGGTCTCCTTCCTATCAGAAAGATGTTGTGAAACTTGAAAGCGTTCAGAAAAGATTTGCAAGGATGTTGCCAGGGTTGGAGGATCTGAGCTACAGGGAGAGGCTGAACAGGCTGGGGCTGTTTTCCCTGGAGCGTCGGAGGCTGAGGGGTGACCTTATAGAGGTTTACAAAATTATGAGAGACATGGATAGGATAAATAGGCAAAGTCTTTTCCCTGGGGTCAGGGAGTCCAGAACTAGAGGGCATAGGTTTAGGGTGAGAGGGGAAAGATATAAAAGAGAACTAAGGGGCAACGTCTTCATGCAGAGGTGGTACGTGTATGGAATGAGCTGCCAGAAGATGTGGTGGAGGCTGGTACAATTGCAACATTTAAGAGGCATTTGGATGGATATATGAATAGGAAGGGTTTGGAGGGATATGGGCTGGGTGCTGGCATGCGGGTAAGTAAATCAATTGAAAATTTATTCTTTTGTGAGATAAAAATCTATTTTTATTAATTGTGAAGTATAAAAGTACTTAAAATTAAACAATGTATTTTTTTTCATCTAATTCATATTTTCTTTCGGTGAAGCAAACCTCCCCGTTTTCTAAAAATGTACAAACAGTGAATTCAGTTTTTCCACGAGGTTTTCTTTTTCCCTGACAGAGAAAGAATCTTGGACAAGAGATTGCTTGAAGCAGAGTTTTGGGTGTGGGGGTGGAGTCTGGACCATGATTCATCGGATTAGTACACTAACCTCAGCAGTTGCAGCGCTCCATCTGCATTCTCCAAGTTGCCTGGTAAGGGCACAGAATTGTTGTTGCCATTACATGAACAAGGCAGCTTGATCCTCTTAAAGGCTCATCAGCTACTCCATCTGTAGTCATAATGTAGGAGCAAACTACTGCATATGCTGGGATTTGTACTGAAACCAACAAATGCTGGAAATCACAACAGCTCAAGCAACATCTGTGGAAAAACAGCAAGCTAATGTTTTGAGTCTAGATTACTCTTCATCTGAGTGGGCACCTGTAATCATACTTGACTGAAACTAGTAGGATGAGTAGAATCTTCAACATTTCACAGAGGTGGGTTTGAAGGGAGCACCACAAACAAATGTGGATTCTTCAGCTTTTGGGTGGTGGGTCAATGCAGTTTGGCTCAATGCATGTTTATAATGCTGGAATCTGATAGCCAATCCATGAAGGTGACTCCAGTTTCCATGGACTCGTGAGACTTTGGATCAAAAATAGTGAAGGAGACCTCCTGTTGATTCTAATTTACCATTGTCTCTCAGTTGATGATTCAGTAATTATCTGTGTTGAACACCACTTGGAAAATCACAGTTGGTTTCAAGGCCATAGGGTGAATTCTGAGTGAAAAATTAAATATCTATCACTAAACTAAAATCAGTAGCACCACCAATGACCCAGCTGGCCAAGTTCAGAAGGACATATCCTTCACAGGCTGGACATGCAGACTCTCATAGGATCAGTCTGCCATGCACTGCAGACCCAGTTGGGAAAGAAACCGTACCCCCCCAAGACCATGCTAAAAATGGAATGAGAATGGGAATGAAAGCACACCAACATAGCTTGATATCAATGACCTATTTTGTTCTGGATGGCAACAAGTTTAATGTTTTTGGAGCTGCATTTGATCAGCAAAGTAGAGAGTATTCCATCACAAGAAGACTTGTGTCTTCGAGGTGGTGCAATCAGGAAGTGAGTGAATCGCTGCAGAGTTCTCAGCCTCTGAACTGCTCTTGCAACTATACTAGTTATATGACTAGTCCCGTTCAGTTTTTGGTTATTGTTAACCTGCACAATGTTGATGGGTGGCGATTCAGCAACAGTAATGCCATTGAATGTCAAATAGCAATGGTAAGGCTTGGTGTCTCGTTGGAGATGGTCATTATCTGGCATTTGTGTGGAACATTTGTTCTTGCCACTTTTCAACTCATGCCTGGATATTGTCCAGGTCTTGCTGCACATGGAAATGGATTGTTTCTATATCTAAAGTCGTGAATTGTGTTGAACATTGTTCACTGATTATCGCATATCCACAATTCTGATCTTCCGATGGAGGGAAGATCATTGGTGAACATTCCTGCATAGTGCCTGAGAATCTTTCATTCCCTTGGACATAAAGAATCTCATCCAGCTCTGAGCGAATAGACTGAGCAGGATCCACCCAGAGGAATGGTGCACATTCTGATGGAATTTGGCTCAAGTGCAGGGACAGGCAAGGCTTGCTCATCTTGTCCAATATTTGAGCTTGCAGCATAATCAAACCATTCAGCCTATCAGATTACTTCCATCTGGCGTACCGCAGGAAGGGATATGGTGAAACAGTAGGAATGTCTCTGGAGAAGATATCCTGATATCAGTGTCCTAGATCTAACTGTTTTCAGGCATTTAGAATCATCGAGATGTCCAGCACGGAAACAGACTCTTTGGTCCATGCCGACCAGATATCCTAATCTAATCTAATCCCAATTGCCAGCACTTGGTCCACATCCCTCATAACCCTTCCTATTCATATGCCCATTCGGATGCCTTTTAAATGTTGGAATTGTACTAGCCCCCACCAGTTCCTGTGCCAGCTCATTCCATACACGCACCACCTTCTGTGTGAAAAAGTTGCCCCTGAGGGGTCCCTATTAAATTTTTCTCCTCTCACCCTAAACCTATGCCCTCTAGTTCTAGGCTCCCCCACCCCAGGGAAAAGACCTTGTCTATTTCTCCTATTCATGCCTGTCATGATTTTATTCACCCTTATAGAGGTTAGGATATCTGGTCGGCATGGACACTACAGGAAGCTTGCCCTCTGATATCCACGAGTTCCAATTTTGTATGGCTTCATTAATGCCATGTTTAGTTAAATGCTGCTTGATGTCAAGGGCGGTCACTCTCATCTCATCCCTGTACTTCAACTGTTTTGTCCATGTTTGAACTAAGGCTGTAATGAGGTGAGGAGCTGAGCGTCCCTGGCAGAACCTGAACTCTTCATCAATTTGAAGATTATTGCTCAACAAATGCTGCTTGATAGCACTGGTTGTGACCTCCTGCATCTTTTTGCCAATGATCAGGAGTCGGCAGAGGAGAAGGTAATTGGCCATCTAAGAAAAATTGTTTTTTGTAGACAACACATATCTGGGCAGTTTTCCACATTTCCACATCAATGTCAGTGTTGTAACCATGTTGGGGTATAGCTTGGCTAGGGTGCAGTTAGTTCTGGAGCACAGGTCTTCAATACTATTGCCTGAATATTGTTAGGGCCCAGCCGATGCAGTAACCTGTGCCTTCGGCTATTTCTTGATACCACACCATCTCAATCCATCTTTTAATAGTAAGGCATCCCAGACAAAAGTCCAAAACAAATTCAAGGAACTAATTTACACCCTTCCACTCAATAGCATAACACCATAGAACCTCAGAGCTAACAGTGTATTGTGGCTCATGTCCCTGAATAGGCCTTCTCAAACTATAACTTACTTTTTCACAAAGTGAAATGAAGTGTTGGACAAAACATAATGAGGGAAAATGATTTATTGAAGCAAAGGCACAGGTAAATTGAAGGAATAAATGATTGCTTAAGCCAGACAGCTGAACGGGGCTTACTCAGTATATACTCAATAAAATACATATGCAAGCATGCCACAAAATCTGTATTGTGTCAAAGAGTCATAGAGATGTACAGAATGGAAACAGACCCTTCAGTCCAACTCGTCCATGCCGACCAGATATCCTAACCCAACCTAGTTCGACCTGCCAGCACCTGGCACTTCCTCTGGCAGCTCATTCCATACATGCACCATCCTCTGCATGAAAAGGTTGCCTTTTAGGCCCCTTTTATATTTTTCTCCTCTCACCGTAAACTTGTGCTCTCTAGTTCTGGACTCCTGCATCCAGGGAAAACATACTGTATTTACCCTATTCATGCCCCTCATTATTTTATAAACTTCTATAAGGTCACCGCTCAAACTCGAACGAGGGAAAATCTCTCGGGAAAACAGACCCAGCCTCTCCCGATAGCTCAATTCCTCCAACCCTGGCAACATCCTTGGAAATCTTTTCTGAACCCTTTCACGTTTCACAACATCTTCTGATAGGAGGGCGACCAGAATTGCACACAATATTCCAACAGTGGCCTAACCAATGTCCTGTACAGCTGCAACTTGACCTCCCAACTCCTATATTCAGTACTCTGACCAGTAAAGGAAAGCATACCAAATGCCTTCTTCACTATCCTATCTACCTGCGACTCCACTTTCAAGGAGCTATGAACCTGCACTCCAAGGTCTCTTGGTTCCAGCAACACTCCCTAGGATCTTACCATTAAGTGTATAAATCCTGCGGTAATGGAGATGGGATAGTAGCATGATAGGCCAAATGTTTAACTTATACTTCTGATTAATGAGGATTTGTAAAATTGTCCATATATGTCAAATGCTGCAGTATTTCTGATATGCTTTTCCACCTTTAGATAAGTACATTTACAATTAGTTAAGTCTTTCTATTTCAGTTAAAACCAGTAAAGATATCAATGTTGGGAACCAAACAGGTTTAACCAGGTTTAACAGGAGTGTGTTGTAATGCTCACTTGCAATGTCTTGTACAGCCGCAACATGACCTCCCAACTCCTGTACTCAATACTCTGACCAATAAAGGAAAGCATACCAAACGCCGCCTTCACTATCCTATCTGCCTGCGACTCCACTTTCAAGGAGCTATGAACCTGCACTCCAAGGTCTCTTTGTTCAGCAACACTCCCTAGGACCTTTACCATTAAGTGTATAAGTCCTGCTAAGATTTGCTTTCCCAAAATGCAGCACCTCACATTTATCTAAATTAAACTCCATCTGCCACTTCTCAGCCCATTGGCCCATCTGATCAAGATCATGTTGTGATCTGAGGTAACCTTCTTCGCTGTCCACTACACCTCCAATTTTGGTATCATCTGCAAACTTACTAACAATACCTTTTATGCTCACATCCAAAATCATTTATATAAATGATTAAAAGTGCTAGACCCTGCACCGATCCTTGTGGCACTCCACTGGTCACAGGCCTCCAGTTTGAAAAACAACCCTCCACCACCCTTTGTCTTCCACCTTTGAGCCAGTTCTGTATCCAAATGCAAGAGATGTGGTGTGGGAGGAGGAGGCTACAAAGAAGAGGGAACTGTTTTAAATCAGTCAACAAAGGATTGGTCAGGTAATAGTCAGCTAACCAGGAAAATTTGAAAGCCCGGAGATTCTGTCAAAGTGAATGTGTAAACTCTACCTTAAGGCTGTATAAGTTCAGCAGATACTGCATAATGAAAAAACATAATGGATACTAGAGTAATTAACACTGAATTGTCAAATTTAAATTTGACATGCAATAAAAAGGGAAGTTATTTGAATTTAAACACTGTTGTTTAGTAAATTTCATTTCCTAATGTGTTGTGGCTTCAGATTTAATGGGGTGTTGATAATTGAGGATGCTGATAACTTCTCCTCATTCTGCTTCTGTGTGTGTAGATATCCATAAGTCAACAAAAATGTAGAGGGTATTGTTACTATAGGACTGCATCAGCTAATTAATGGGTCAGCATGAACTGAGAAGGAGCCTTGGAAAATTAAAAATTAGCCCCCAAAATCAAAAGGTGGCCCTCAAATGTTGAGAAGTGCCTTTGATAAAGAAAATAAATTTTGACTCTGTTAGAGTTTTAAGTTTGTTCTTAATTCTAAAGCATTTTTGTAGAACCCAACATCGCGACCACAAAGTGAAGCAGCCTGCTGACCTCCATGTTCCATTGTCTGAGATGTCCTTGGTGGTTGTCCTCTCATGCTCTGAGGCCTAGAGGACTGTAGCCTGCTGAGGTTCTCCCTCATCTGCTGGAGACATTGGGGTCACTAACAGACGGGAGGAGAAGCCACAGTGCACCCTTTTAGCACCGAGATGACAACCTCACGGCATCTTGCTGTGGTTCCATCTTTCTTACCTCCTTCAATCCACTCGCCTACAGTGTGCACAATCCATATTCCCATCAATGGACCATGTGTATCTTCTGTTTGCTCAGTTCGCCACACCAGACTGGGGGAATCCTCACTCTCATGTTGTGGGACTCTCCCTTTTTAAATGGTATGGCTCACCTGCTAATTTGACACCCTCCTCTTCAACAGGTGTCAATATGCAGATGGGTAGGCAGGTCACCACCAATCTTGAAGCACCCCTCAGCGTGATGTGTTCTTTTGCCCTGAAAATGGATAGAAGGATTAAGTGTTACTTGAATGGGCACTTAATGACAGTATGCCTGTGACTACTCCTGTGCCCTTCCTAGTATGTGTTCCAGACATGCATCGTCTTGCAACTGGTGCAACTTTCACAGCTTTAACCAGTTCCCACACAGTCAGCCCAAGTGTACCATGTGATGCTCAAGCCTCGTACCCAAAATCCTTCTCTGCCTCCCTGTCCACTTGCACTTCAGTGACGACAGCTTGTCACTTATCCTTGCCAAATATAAGAGATGCTGAGCCCATTTCATAACACTAGACTCAGTCCCATCTCAGGGCCTCCTGTTGCTATTACTTGAAAGAAAGACCCTCCAGTATTCCTGGGCAGCCTGGAACAAGGCTTATAGAAAAGCTTTATTGAACCTTGGGGAGCACTCGCTATCTTTTCTGGGACATAGCAAGTAATGGTGAATAATCATAGTGAGGTTCACAGATCTTTTTGGGATCCAGGCAGTGACAGATGCAAAGGTGAGCAGGGAGGGCAACAGCACTCTTGAGGATTACACACAACTAACAATTGCTATAGGATGATAGGAAGGGGATACCTACCCAAATGCAGCCTGACCCCAGGAGATAATGTTAGGGTCAGCAAATTCCTGCACTTGCCCACCATGCCAATGCCCTTGTCTTTGCTAACTAATTGACTGGGCACCATGTGATTGTGCACAGTCAGCCACTTGCACAGATACATGTGTGGCCCATGTTCTTGCAGGAACCCTCAACACAAGAGTAAGATTTCATCCATTGAGAACGGTGCAACTAATTCAGTGAAATCAGACAAAACAGACCCTCACACTTCGAAGACTCAGAGTTCCATCATGTTAATTAGAACACTTCCATGCTTAGGTCTATAAAGGACAGCTCTACTATAAATGGCAATAAAAATCCAGTAGTATACTTGAACGGGGATACACACAGTTTTACTGAAGTTCTCTACAGTAACTAGTGTACATCACAGGGAGTTCCTCATGCTCTTAAGTTTATCAAAGAGTTGGAAGTACTCAGAAAGCAATATTTTGTGTGCAGGCTGTTGACAGTATCAATCCCAGATCTCCTGCCGTGCGTGTGCTTGAAGGAGCGTTCTGGCTGGCCCATTATTCCTCCGTTCCCAGTTCCTGTTGCTGCTTTTCACTGATGTTCCTTTCTCAAAGTTTAGGCCTCCTGAAGTCTCCTCAATGTACCTGTTAGTACCTATTACAGGGGGGGGGGGGGGGGGGGGGGGAACAACATAGGGAGGTGAGAATCCTAACTTCATAGAAATCTTTGGCTTTATAGCTCCTCATGAACACTTAAGAAAATAGAGTATGACAACCATAAATTGCAACACTCTCACTGTAACAAATTTGGCTTAATAATATGTAATACATATGCCGTAATGATTACATCCCCAACAGTGTGGAAACAGGCCCTTCAGCCCAACCCGACCCTCCAAAGAGTAACCCATCCAGACCCATTTCCCTCTGACTAACGCACCTAACACTATGGACAATTTAGCATGGCCAATTCACCTGACCTGCACATCTTTGGACTGTGGGAGGAAACCGGAGCACCCGGAGGAAACCCACGCAGACACAGGGAGAATGTGCAAACTCCACACAGACAGTCGCCTGAGGCTGGAATTGAACCTGGGACCCTGGTGCTGTGAGGCAGCAGTGCTAACTACTGAGCCACCATGCTGTCATTCACAATGTTACTAATGAAAATATGAAAAGAGGGTACAATAATAAGCTAGTGCCATCTTTGAAATGCATGGTAGCCACCGAGGAAACAGTAAGGAGCAAAAACTACTTACAATATCAGCTAGCTCAGGTGGGTGGAGAAATATTTGATGGTGAGATGTTAAATGGAAAGAGAGCTGGAGCACCATGGGAGATGCACTTCTGTAGTTGTGCTCAAGTTCAAGATAAACCAGTTACCTGTAAAAATGAGAAACAGCTGAAATTATCTGATTTTAGCTGTGAGTTTCAGCCAATAAGAATGCCATTCTAATTAATTATTTAACACCATTTAGAACTACTTCCAAACTCAGAAGGAATTGAGTGGGAATCCCAGTTATCACCAACATTTCTCAGCCACTTTTAACTGGATCTGGTTGTTTGATTTAACATTCTAATTGGTTGAATTAGAGCCCGGTTGCATACAAATTCTTCCACGTCGGATCAATTGTCTTGTGGAAAGTTTCAGTTGAAACCAGCTGCAGCCAACTGACTTGGCTTGTACATTAAGTCAGATCATACCAGTTGAAATCAACAGGTCTGACTAGTTTATTTTAAGTGAAGGCTAATTAACTGAGTTGTTTACTCTCCAACGGACTCGCCCCAGTGGACAACAATTTCAAGACTTGAAAAATCGAGATCTTGAGCATGATTGATTTCTGTCATTAGCAACAATTGGAATACGTCAATGTGAAAGGATGGAATAATCAATATTCATTTGAGTGAAGCATATTTATTATGTCCTTTATTTTTCATGTAAAGAAAATCATGTGACAATTAGAATGGAGATTTGCACATATTTACTTTGACATCTGGTATTATAAAGTAACTAATACATTGGCAAGTTTCCAGTTCACGAAGGCAATAACATCAGGTTAACATACAGACTTTTATGATTCAGTTAAAGATAGTTTGAGTCTAAGTTTTAATTTATCCCTTGAATTCAGCAAACTTTCTACAAAATCAAATGTACGGAGCCGCGCTATCCAGTTGACCAACATGCTCATTTCTTTCCCTTTGTCAGTCAAAGTTAAATGTTGGCTCCGCAAGACTTAGAGCAACTTTGGAAAAGCTTGACTATTTTATAATTTACAACGAAAATACACCAGATGCTGAAAATCTGAAATAAATACAAATATTTTGGAAAATGCTGACTGAAGTGGATAAAGGATTATCTCTGCATGATATTTAAACTGATTTCCAGAAGCTTTTCTCGCCAATTATATACTGTATTTAGTAACAATTTCGATAATGAAATGGGAAGATACATATATCCAAATTCACTGACACAAAGCTGGTTGGAACTTCAAACAGTGTGGATGGAAACACAGAATTATGTTGATGGGATTCAGTGATTGTGCAAAACTGTGGCAAGTGAATTACAATGTTTGCAAACATGAGGCCACTCAATTTGGACCCAGAAAGGACAGAATGGAGTATTTTGCTGAAGGAAGATAGCAAGAAACAGTGACCTTCTGATTTAAACAGGTGTGCAAGTGCAAATATGATCAAAGTGTCAAGAACAGATGTAAAGAATAATTTAAAAAAAGATAATATGAAGCTGCCTCAAGGAACACTTGTGATACAGTGGGAGTGTCCCAACCTCTAATGCACCTAACCTACACATCCCTGAACACTGGTCAATTTAGCATGACCAATTTACCTCGGAGATTTAGGTTCAGGTTGTACCTGTTCCAGAGGCATTTAATAAACTCTCTGAACAGGTTGATTAGAAAGTATCTAGTATCCAGCCTTTTTTTTAAGAGGACTAGAATACATAGAGGTGAGAGGGCTCTTGTGATACAGTGTTAGGTGTCCCTACCATAAACCAGGAAATCTGGATTCAAGTCCTACCAATTCCAGAAGTGTGTCATTACACATCTGAAGATGTTAATCAAAAATAATTCAAGGGAATGGAAGTCATATTTCAGTTAAAGCCCCTGTTAGACTATACATGCATTATTGAGAGTGGCCATGGCCACTACACCCCAGGAAGGACATTTTGGCCCTGAGACAATCCAGTGTAAATGTACTAGAATTTAAAACAAACACTGAGAATGCTGGAGAAACTCAACAGGTCTGGCAATGTCTGGTGAAAATAACAGAACTAACATTTTTGAGGCTTCTTATTCTGAAGAACTGTTTCTCCAAGGATGCTGCCAGACCTGCTGAGTTTCTCCAGCATTCTGTGTTTGTTTCAGATTTCCAGCATGTGCAGTATTTTGTTTTTATTTTACTATACTGTTGTATAGTAAATACAACTCTCCAATACAACTCTACTGTTGTAGTCTTGGAATTTAATAGGTAAATGAGTGCTTTTACTGAATTCTTCAAGTTCTTAAATTGAATAGGTACAGTAGGGAGGAAGAAATTATTTACACTGCTTGGATGTCATGGTCTAGGGTATAACATGGCCAACATAAAGGGCTTTACTGCATACCACACAGATATCATTACCTGATGGGAGCCTTAAGAAGTACACATCATTAACACCATATGTTGATGGTGCATTGCCTTGCTACTGCTGTTTTCCAACATTAATATTGTACCATTTGTGTGGATACGTTGAAGTGGTGGGGGTGGGGGGGGAGGGGGGCATGGTGGCTCAGTGGTTAGGACTGCTGCCTCATAGTGCCAGTGATCTGATTCAATTCCAGCCTTGGGCAACTGTCTTTCTGTGTGGAGTTTGCATATTCTTCTCGTGTCTGTGTGGGTTTCCTCTGGGTGCTCTGGTTTCCTCCCATAGTGCAAAGATGTGCAGGTTAGGTGAATTAGCAATGCTAAATTGCCCACAGTGATCGGGGATGTGTAGGTTAGGTGCATTAGATTTACCTCTGACTAGAGTAATAGAGTAGGGGAATGGGTCTGGGTGGGTTACTCTTCGGAGGGTCAGTGTGGCCTTTTTGGGCCGAAGGGCCTGTTTCCACACTGTAGGGATTCTATGGTATCACCCAGAAATATGATCCTTGCAATCATCTGAATAATGAGACGTTTACTAATGTTGCAAAAGGAGAAGTGCTGCAAATATAATAAAGTTCACATGCCCTTTGCAGAAAGTGAGGGCTGCTTACCATATGAACAACAGAATCACAAGCAATCCAAACTAGGCCCCATGAAGGAGTCAGTAGCCACAGCAGTGAGGCCATGATCATTTGAAAGCAACTCTGCTGAACCGAGCAGGTGGTTATGATGTCTGAGTTCCAACTACCAAAGCAAATGTCCTTCACCCAGCTCAAGGGAGAAGCTTGTACGACACGAGGACAAATGAAGCATTTCAAAGACTTACTGAAGGCTTCCCTCCGTCCTGAGAAAGGGTCACTGGACCTGAAATGTTAACTCTGATTTCTCTCTACACATGCTGCCAGACCGCTGAGCTTATCCAGCAGTTTCTACTTTAGTTTCTGATTTCCAGCATCCACACTTCTTTTGGTTTTTATTTTAGTTTGGGCAAACGGTAATCATTAGATGTAGTCTCAAAAATTGTTAAATGGCAGGAGGCCATCGTGCTGGCAGTGGCTCTTTAAACAAGTACCTTTATCTGGTGTTGATCTCCTTCTTCCCCATACCATTCCACATCTATCCAAATAATTATCTTCTGTCCAACTAAAACTGCCTCCACACCTTTCCAGACAGTGCATTTCTTTCCCTAACTATTCTCTGTGAGAGTCAATAAATTGTGGAGCTGGAAAGACACAGCAGGTCAGACAGCATTGCGGAGCAGGAAAGCCAATGTTTGGGTCAGGACCCTTCATCAGGACTGGGGAGGGGGAAGGGGGCTTAGAAATAAATAGAGGGATGGAGGTGGGATGGGGGAAAGGTGAGGGGGTTGGGGCTGGGGGAAAAGTAGGTGGGATGGTGATTGGTGGATGCAGGGAGGGGGTTATTGTAATTGGTCAGTGGGAAGGGTGGAGCTAACAGGTGAGAAGGAAGACATTCATCAATCTCCTCTCAGCCTTGTCTCCAAGGAGAACAATCCTGACTTCATCAATCTATCTTCAACTAAAATTTCTCATTTATGAACATACCTGAAACTAGCCATTAAGTAATGTATAGTAAATCTTGACTGTTCATCAGGATTGAGCCTAATCTTTACTGAGAATTGTGTGGACATTCCTTCACAATATTAATCACTTAGATTATTACCAGGAAGATGGATCAATTGTAGTCAATTTACCCAAGGCAGCGCAGATGGTTCAGGTGAAAGACCATGCCATTATAATAGCCATAACTGTTCAGGCATTTTCAATCATAACTTGAGCTTCTTTCTATCAGGGGGAAAGTGAGGACTGCAGATGCTGGAGATTAGAGCTGAAAATGTGTTGCTGGAAAAGCGCAGCAGGTCAGGCAGCATCCAAGGAGCAGGAGAATCGACATTTCGGGCATGAGCCTGAAGAAGGGCTCATGTCCGAAACGCCGATTCTCCTGCTCTTTGGATGCTGCCTGACCTGCTGCGCTTTTCCAGCAACACATTTTCAGCTTCTTTCTATCAGCCCCATACCAACCTCCTTGGCTTAACTTCCCAATGATCCATGACCCACCAATTAGAGAACCTCCTCTTCCTTCTGCACCCTCCGTCTGCTGACACAGTGGTAAATGGCCCAACACATCCTCCTCACACCACCTCACTTCCATGCACCTCGCTCATCCTTGAGCTTCCAACAGTTACCTTCAAGTCTTAGGAATTCAGAAAAAAAACTTCCTATTATGACCCTTGGTCTGCCACAATCATTCTAGACTCCAATCTTCTGATACTGAAGTTTTCTGTATGGTCCAGTATGTGTGCCCTAAAGGAGATCATAGGGCTGTCAACCCCTTGCCTTATTCCCTCCTTCAGTCAGCAACAGCTATCCTTCAGTGCATCCTCTAGCCTTCTCCCAAACTCAGGGTCACAGAGATGTATATCACTGAAACAGACCCTTCAGTCCAACTCTCCAGGTCAACCACATATCCTACATTAATCTCATCCTATTTTGACCTGTATCCCTCAAAACCCTTCCGATTCATATTCCCATCAGATGCCTTTAAAATGTTGTTATCGTACGAGCCTCCACCACTTTTTCTGCCAGCGCATTTCATACACACATTACTCTGTGTGGAAAAAAATGCCCCTTTTAAATCTTTCCCTTCCTACCTTAAACCTATGCCTTCTAGTTTTGCACTCTCACATCCTGGGGAAAAGACCTTGTCTATTTACCCTATCCATGCCCCTCATGATTTCATAAACCTCTATAAGGTCACCCCTCAGCCTCCAATGCTACAGGGAAAATAACCCCAGCCTATTCAGCCTCTCCTTATAGTTCAAACAAGTTGTTCCAGTACAGTAACAACACTGGCATCCACCTGACAATGTGGACAATTGCCCAGGTATGTCCTATGCATAAAAAGCAGGAACATCCAACCTGGCCAATTACCGCCCCATCAGTCTACTCTTGGTCATCAGTAAAGTGATGGAAGGGGTCATCAAAAGTGCTATCAAGCACTACCTGCTCAGTGATGCCCAGTTTAGGTTCTGCTAGGGCCACTCAACTCCTGACCACATTACAGCCTTGATCCAAACATGGACAAAACAGTTGCATTCCAGAGATGAGGTGAGAGTGAGAGTGACATCAAGGCAGCATTCAACCGAGTGTGGCATCAAGGAGCCCGAGCAAAATTGGAAACAATGGGTATCAGGGGCAAACTGTGGTGGTTGAAGTCGTACCTGACATATTGGATGATTTAGGGTGTAGCTTTGCTCGCTGAGCTGTAGGTTTGATATCCTGACATTTCATTACCTAGCTAGGTAACATCATCAGTGGTGACCTCCAAGTGAAGCGAAGCTGTTGTCTCCTGTTTTCTATTTATATGTTTGTCCTGGATGGGGTTCCTGGGGTTTGTGGTGATGTCATTTCCTGTTCATTTTCTGAGGGGTTGATAGATGGCATCTCGATCTATGTGTTTGTTTATGGTGTTGTGGTCGGATTGCCAGGCCTCTAGGAATTCTCTTGCATGTCTTTACTTAGCCTGTCCCAGGATAGATGTGTTGTCCCAGTCGAAATGGTGGGTTTTTTTCATCCGTGTGTAGGGCTACAAGGGAGAGAGGGTCGTGTCTTTTTGTAGCTAGCTGGTGTTCATGTATCCTGGTGGCTAACTTTCTTCCTGTTTGTCCTACGTAGTGTTTGTGGCAGTCCTTGCATGGAATTTTGTAGATGACGTTGGCCATCCAGGACAAACATATAAATAGAAAGCAGGAGACAACAACTTCGCTTCACTTGGAGGTCGCCACTGATGATGTTACCTAGCCAAGTAATGAAACATCTGGATATCAAACCTACAGCTCAGCAAGCAAACCTACACGCTAAACCTCAATCTGAGCTACAAACCTTCACAAACCTTGCATATAGGATGATGGTTATGGCTGTTGGAGGTTAGTCATCTCAGCTCCAGGACATTTTTGCAGGAGCTATTCAGAGTCGTGTCCTCGACCTAACCATTTTCAGCTGCTTGTTCAATGACTATCCCTCCGTCATAAGGTCAGAAGTAGGGATGCTCACCGATGATCGCACAATGTTCAGCACCATTTGTGACTCATCAGACACGGAAGCAGTCCATGTTCAAATGCAACAAGATCTGGACAATATCCAGGCTTCAGCTGACAAGTGGCAAGTAACATTCATGCCACACTATGGCCAGGCTATGACTATCACCAATACGAGACAATCTAACCACCAACCCTTGGCATTCAAAGGTTTTATCATCACTGAATCCCCCACTATCAACATCCTGGGGGTCATCATTAGCAGAAACTCAACTGGGCTCACCACAGAAATACAAGGGCAGGTCAGAAGCTAGGAATACTGCGGCGACTAACTCACCTCCTGACTCCTCAAAGCCTGTCCACCATCTACATTGCACAAGTCAGGAGTGTGATGGAATACTCCCCACTTGCCTGGCTGGGTGCAGCTCCAACAACACTCAAGAAGCTTGGCATCATCCAGGACAAAGCAGCCCACTTCATTGACACTACATTCACAAGAATCCACTCCCTCCACCATCGATGCTCAGTAGCAGCAGTGTATGCTATATACAAGACACACTGCAGAAATTCACCAAAGATCCTTAGACAGCACCTTCCAAGCCCATGACCACTTCCATCTGGAAAGACAAGGGCAGCAGATTTATGGGAACGCCATCACCTTTGAGTTTCCCTCCAAGCCACTCACCATCCTGACTTGGAAATATATCGCTGTTCTTTCATTGTTGCTGGGTCAAAATCCTGGAATTGCTTCCCTAATGGCATTGTGGGTCAACCCACAGCAGGTAGACTGCAGCAGTTCAAGAAGGCAGCTCACCACCACCTTCTCAAGGGCAAGTAGAGACAGGCAATAAATACTGGTCAGCCAGAAACACCCACATCCTGCAAATGTTTAAAAAAGAATGTCTGGAGCTGCTGTATCTTCAGGACCAGCTGAAAGAAATGGCGTAAGTCAGTTTTGAAACGTTACCCACCATTTAACCTCCCATTGCATATCCCTGAACACTAAGGGACAATTTAGCATGGCCAGAGTATTCTCACCTGCATGTCTTTGGACTGAGAGAGGAAACCGCAGCATCCAGCGAAAACCCATGCAGAAACACGGAAACTGTGCAAACTCCACACAGACAGTCACTCAAATCTGGAATCAAACCCAGGTCTCTGGCACTGTGAGGCAGCAGTGCTAACCACTGAGCCAGCATTCCCCCATTATCACCTATCAAGATAGCCATTTTTCTCCCTGTAGCTTTGAAACTTCACGCAGTATCCATGATGTTATATGACCATCACCCTTTACATGTATTTTCTCCTTTCTGTGCCTACACCTATTAGCATTTGCTTGTCCATCCTAGTCCCTCCCATTTTCCACGCCACAATTCTGTGACTCCTCAATACAAGACCATCCAATACATGACCATCTAAGTTCTACGACCTTAGAACTCCCATCTTACTGTCTCTCAATCTCCTGTTTAATGTGACCTTTCTCTCTGCTGCCAATACCCTGAGTTCAAAACCCAGAACCCCACCATTAATAATACCAGTCCCTCTATCTGGTCATCCATTCCCTGAATGCCTCTTCTCCATCAACAAGATCATCACCACAGCCATGATGCTTGGTTCTTTCCTCCTTCAGATATACTTGCAACGTCACCTTCCCCCACCACCTCGGACAGCCTCTCTTCCTCTTGCCTGACTCAAATAGCCTCTATCACTCTCTCCTTCCTTGCCTTGGATATCCTCCTTTCCCCACTTCCAACCACACCCAGACACCTCCATATGATTTCCTTTCTCCCCTGACTCAGTAAGCCTCCTTCCCTCCTTGTCTCAATCAGCCTTGCCTCAATGCCTTTTGCCTGCCTCCTTCCAATCTCTTTCTCAGCCTATCACAGCTTTCCCTAAAGAGGAGAAAGCAGAGATTCCAGCAATGACACCACCTCGCCTGCTGCATACCATATATACAGTATTCGCTTTTCACTTAACATGGAATTTAAATTTAAATCTTGCGAGATTTCCTTTCAATGAGCACTCAAGCCATGCAAGTATGTCATGGTAGATTATTTTACAAAATAATACATGGAGGTACATGTCAATGATCATTTATTGAGCACAAAACTTCAAGGTAGTTAACTCAATAAGGATTCATCAGATATGTATACATTGCAAGTCACATAGACAGTACATTTCTCAAATTCTGATATGGTCTGTTTTAGACTTGTTTTCACACACTCCAACAGTGCAAGGTGTCTGTTACCCCCTGGTCTCACCACTCCCTATCTTCCTAGGTGCTATCCAATCTACTCTCTGATGCTTGGGCTTGGTTCCTGTCCTTAACTAAACACTATTGCTTTGACATTTCTTGGTGTGATACAGAGTTGCCTCACATTTCATTTCCAAATAATGCCTCAAGGGTTAATGCACATTGCATTTTCACAAAAAAGCTCTTGTCTGTCTGCTGCATCAGCATCTGAACATGTTGGTGCAATTTAACTATTTTTCTTTTAAGCTGACTACTTTCTTGAAAAAGAATAAATGGCAAATTAATCTTAAATGATTTACATGACCATTGCTAATGAAATTAATTAAAACTCTCTCTCTCTCTCTCTCTCTCATTCTAATCTCAGCTGGAACTTCATGTGGATTTATAGATTAATTCATGTGAGACCCAAACTCCCCCCTAATAAATGCATATGAAAGATTCACTGTTGGGAAGCTCCGCTCTGTTAAAGTTTCAAGAACTTAATGCCAGAGTTTCATTCCCCTGCTGAGAAGCTGAACTTTGATCTCTCCCACAATTAACTTCCTGAGATTATCACAAGGTACCACGTGCAAGGAGGCAAACTGTGGACAATTAAGCAGAGCACACAGGAGTCAATTAACACAGTTCACTGACCCAGCCAACTACAGATTTTAAAAGACAGTTGTAGACCTGTGCTGACTGGAATCATATATTTGATCTTGTGTTTAATTATTTTGGGGGGGGGGGGGGGGGATTTTAAATCAGGGGAAAAAAAAATTTCTAAACTTTAAATTTTAAGAGTTGAAAAGTGTGGTGCTGGAAAAACACGGCAGGCCAGGCAGCATCCGAGTAGCAGGGGAATCGACGTTTCGGGCATAAGCCCTTCTTCAGGATTTCTTTTGATTTGCAGACATGCATATGCCAAGTGTGTCAGCTTTCTTTGTTAGCAAGTAGTGATCCTTGTCAAATTTGCCCCAGGTTGTCAAATGCAATACTCCAGATTGACTATTTTGCCTGCAAATAATATTCCATTAGGATACTACTCGAGATCAGTAGTGAGGCAGCTGATATTCCTTGGAGTTTGTAAGCTTTGATTGTCTACAGCACGTCTGAGCCACTCTATTGAATTGAACATAAAAGAACATATGGCTAATAGCCATTATAAAAAATACTCAATGTTTTCTACCATGTGGAACTGAACAAACTCCAAGCACATTAGTTCTATTGGTCTAAATAAATTCTGAAGACATTTAATCAGGTGGAACTGTACACACTAAACTAATTCAGCCCGTTCCACTGTGCAAGCTTAAACCTTGTCCCATTGAGATACTGTGATGAGAAGTGTTGCCCAGATACGATTGGTAACAAAGACAAATCACAGGATCACAGAATTGTGGCAGCTCAGGAGGCCATTCAGTCCATCATGTTACACTAGCTGTTCAAACAAGCATCATAATGTAGTAACAATCTCCTGCATTTCCCACCATACATTTGCAAACTATTGATTTCCAAATGATCATCCAATCCCCTCTTGGATGCCTCAACTGAACCTGCTTTTACCACATTTCCAGTCAGTGTATTCCATACTTGGGACTAATTGCTGGGTGAAGAAGTTTTTTCTTACATTGTTCTTGCTTTTGCACGTCACTTTTTAAGTCTAGACCCTTTAGATCATCTTCCTTTTACAAACAGGAACAACTTCTCCCTATTTATCTATTCAGCTTGCTCCTGATTTTGAAAACTTCCATCTACCTTCTTTGAGCCCTCCTCTCTTCAAAGAGATCTTCCTCAATCTTTCCTCATACCTGATGTTTCTTATTCCTGGATTCATTCTTGTAAATTGTTACTGCACTCTCTCTCCAATGCATTCACATACTGCTAAGATGTAGCACCCAAAACTGTACACAATACTCCAGGTGAGGTCTTACACATGTTATACAAGTTCTACATCACCTCCTGCCTCTCTTTGTAAAGCTCAGAATAGTGTATGCCTTCATAACTGCTGGCTTGCAAATGACAAATGACTGTATCTGGATACGCAAGGTACTGGAACTAATTTAGTTTTAATAAACTATTTATGGATAACAAAGATATTTCATGAAAAGTCATCCATCCATGAAGACACTGCATCTAATAATTTCAAAAAATTTCCAGGGTTGTGCCTCCAAGTAGTGATTACTGTCTTAAAATTGCCTTTCTTCCAGTGTATAATTAGTTTCCAGTCCGACATTTTACATTTCCTTAATATTAGTCATGGATGATTTGAATGTGGGTTTGGAAGTAATGATCTGCAAATTTTGTACAGGATATGTAAAATTTATCATGATTACTACAGGCAGGTTCAGATGCACTGCAGGGTTGTGCCTCCAACTGGCAAATTATGTTTGACTTAAAAATCTGCAGTACTAAGCATGTGAGCAGTGTGAATTCTGGACATATGCATACCTTTTAGGTGAAAGAATCTGATGGATTTCATCCTGGGGTCTTGATAGAAGAAGCTAATAGTACAGTTGATGTGATAGTTTCAATTTTCCAAAACTCATTAGATTTGTGGTTCGTGTGTGGAATGAACTGCTCGAGGAAGTAGTGGATGCAAACACTATTACAATGTTTAAAACACATTGGATAAGTAGATGAATAGGAAAGGTTTGAAGGGATACGGAACAAAAGCAGGCAGGTGGGACTAGTTTAGTTTGGGAACGTGATCGGCTTGGACTGGTTGGACTGAAGAGTGTGTTTCCGTGCTGTATGACTCTATTTAAGGTAAGTTTCCTTTAGATTGGAGAAGAGCTAAGGGAACTCCTTTTGTTCAAAAAGAGAGGCAGAAAGCAGGAAACTGCAAGCCAGTTAGCTTAACATTTGTCATAGGGAAAATGTTAGAAGTTATCAATGAAAACATTATAATGGGGCACTTCGATATGTTCAAGGTCATCGGGCAGAGCTAACATGGTTTGCTCAAAGGGAAATCAGGCTTAACTAATTTGTTGGATTTCCTTTGAAGAAGAGACCTGATCAGGTGTACCCCAAAACTCTGTGGGAAGCTAGGGAAGTGATTGCTGGGCCCCTTGATGAAATACTTGTATCATCGATAGCCACAGATGAGGTGCTGCAAGACTGCAGGTTGGCTAATTTGATGCCATTACTTAAGGAAGGTGGTAAGGAAAGTATGACTCTATGATTCTATAACTGTAGGCTGGTGAGCCTGACATCAGTGGTAAACAAATTGCTTGGGGAGTGGTGGGGGGTGGGGGGGGGGGGGGTTGAGTTGGGTTTGTGAGGAACAAGATTTACACACATTTGGAAAGGCAAGGACTGGTTAGGGAGAGTCAACATGGCTTTGTGCATGGGAAATCACGTCTCACTGATTTGTTTTTTGAGAAACTGACTGAGAGGATTCATGTTTCAAGAAAGCCAACATCATCCCTGTGCCTAAAAAGGCTCATGCAGCATGTCTCAATGACTACCACCCAGTGGCCCTAACTGCGGTGGTCATAAAGTGCTTTGAAAGGCAGTCACGGCATTAATCAACTCCAGCCTCCCCACTACTCTTAACCCACTCCAGTTTGCCTATCGGACCAACAGATCCACGTCAGATGCCATATCACTTGCTCTTCACTCCTCCCTAGAACATCTTGACACCAAGAACAGCTACATAAGAATCCTACTCATTGACTATAGTTCAGCCTTCAACACTATTATCCCCTCGAGACTGATTACTAAATCAGGGCAGCATGGTGGCTCAGTGGTTAGCACTGCTGCCTCACAGCACCAGGGTCCCAGGTTCGATTACAGCCTCGGGTGACAGTCTGTGTGGAGTTTGCACATTCTCCCTGTGGGTTTCCTCCCACAGTCCAAAGATGTGCAGATCAGGTGAATTGGCCATGCTAAATTGCCCATAGTGTTAAAAGCATTAGTCAGAGGGGAAATGGGTCTGGGTGGGTTACTCTTCGGTGGGTCGGCTTGGGCTGACGGGCCTGTTTCCACACTTTTGGGAATCTAATAATCTAAAGTTAGTGATCTCGGACTAAGCCCCACTCTCTGCAACTGGATCCTCAGTTTCCTGACCCACAGGCCACAGTCAGTGAAGATTGGGGACAATATTTCATCCTCACTAACACTCATCACTGGAGCCCCTGGAGTGCATACTCACTGTATACCCATGACTGCGTCGCCAAATACCAGACTAATGCCATTTATAAGTTCGCTGATGACACCACCATATTCAGTCAAATCTCAGATGGCAACGAAACAAACAACAGACGGGAGGTGGAAGACCTGGAAAAATGGTGCACTGAGAACAACCCAGCTCTCAACCAGCAAAACCAAGGAACTCATTATTGACTTTTGATGTGATGTTATTCATGTTCCCCTACACATTAACAGCACAGAGATGGAACAAGTGGAGAATGTCAAGCTCCTGGGAGTGGTTATCCACAATAAGCTTTCTTGGACTCTTCATGTGGATGCACTGGTTACAAGGGCCCAACAACATTTCTTCTTCCTTAGGCAACTGAGGAAATTTGGCATGATGGTGAATACCCTTTTTACAGATGCGCCATCGACAGCATTCTGTCTGGATGTATCACTACCTGGTATGGCAACTGTACCATTCAAGATTGGAGACGGTTACAGAAAGTGGTGAACTTGGCCTGGACAATCACAAAGGCCAACCTCCCATCTATAGAATCCATCTACCAGGCTCGCTGTCAAGGAAAGGCCGCCAGCATTCTCAAAGATACATCTCACCCTCAATGTTTTTTGAGAACCTCTACCATCGGGGAGAAGGTAAAGAAGCCAGAACACGTGCGCCAGCTGGTTTTGAAACAGTTTCTACCCTACTGTTGTTTTAACATTTTCTCCAAATCATGCCTGTACCTGTGTTTTTGTTTTTGCTGGTGTTTACCTATTATTTACTTATCAATACTACTTAACTATGTGATCTGCCGATATTGCTAGCAAGACAAAGCTTTTCACTGTGCCTCGGTACACGTGACAATAAATTCAATTCAATTCAATTCAATTAAGGCAGAGTGGTGGACTTCAGTAAGGCATTTGACAAGGTTCCAATGGTGGACTGGTTAATAAGGTTAAATCACATGGAATACAGAGAGAACTGGCCATTTGGATATATAACTGGCTCAAAGGTAGGAGACAGAGGATAATGGCAGAGGGTTGCTTACCAGACTGGAGACCCATGACCAGTGGTGTGCCACAAGGATCGGTGCCGGATCCACTGCTTTTTGTCATTTATATAAATGATTTGGATGAGAATATAGAGGTATAGTTAGTAAGTTTGCAGGTGACACCAAAATTGGTGCTTTGTGGACAGCCACAGGAGTCGGTGCTGAGGCCTCAACTCTTTAGAGTTCATGGAAATGATTTGAATGAAGGGACCAAAAATATAGCAGCTAAATTTGCTGACATCACAAAGATAGGTAGGTGAGTTGTGAAGATAATACTAGGAGCATCCAAAGATAGGTTAAGTGAGTGGGCAAAGATCTGGAAAATAATTATAATGTGGGAAAATGTGAAAATGTCCACTTTGGTAGAAAGGATAAAAAGAAAACAGTTATGTAAATCACACAGCTCTGAGATAGAGTCATAGAGGCCTACAATGTGAAAGCAGCCCTTTCCCTCAACCTGTCCAAGCCACCCAGTTTTCACAATTGAACTCGTCCCATTGCGTTTGGTCCCTCCATACCTACCTCATCTATGTACTTGTCTAAAATGAAAACATTGTACTCGCTCCCACTACTATGTCTGGCAGCCCATTCCAGACACTCACCACCTTCTATGTAAACAAATTGCCCTCCGGACCCTTTCGTATCTCTCCACTCTCACCTTAAACCTATGCTGTCTAGTTTTATACTCTCCTAACATGGGCAAAAGCTTTTGGCTATCTACCCTAGCTAAGCCTCTCATGATGTTATAGACATGTATAAGGTCACCCTTCAGTTTCTACGCTCCAGGGAAGAGCCTATCCAACCTCACCCTATAACTCAACCCTTCCAATCCAGGTAGCATTTTAATAAATCTTTTCTGCACTCTTTCTAGTTTAATAATATCCTTTCTACAGTACAGACCCTAGAACTGCACACAGTACTCCAAATTTGGCCTCATCAATGTTTTGTACAGCTGCAGCAAGACATCCCAACTCTTATACTCAATGCCCTGACCGATGAAAGCAAGCATTCTGAAAGCTGCCTTCACCACCCTGTCCACCTGTGACTGTCAAGGAGCTAGAGCCTGTACCTTGAGATCGCTTTCTTTAATAACACTCCCTAAGGTCCTAACATTGACTGTGTAAGTCCTGCCCTGGTTTGACCCACCAAAATACAAAACCTTACATTTATATAATTTAAACACTATCTTCAAATCCTCAGCCACACTGGCTCAGTTGATCAAGATGTCACTTCATTCCCAGGTGTTTTAAAAAATTCTCAAGGTCAGGTTTGTAGGAGAGTAGTCTGACACAGAACAAACGACCAAGAGGCGAGTCTGCTAGAATATGAGCATTTTATTCCCCGCAGCGTCGCCAAAACCAGGTCTCATCTTACAACGGGTCTGGCTTATACTCACTCTACATGTTACCGGAACTGGGAGCCGTCAGTTCTCGTAGAGCGGTTGCCAACAACCCACGCTCGGCGGTTAAACGTAACCCCGGAGCAGACTCCCGGGTCTGGCTTATACTCACTCTACATGTTACCGGAACTGGGAGCCGTCAGTTCTCGTAGAGCGGTTGCCAACAACCCACGCTCGGCGGTTAAACGTAACCCCGGAGCAGACTCACCGAACTGGAGACTTTTCCAGCTGATATACTCTTTTCCAGATATAAACATTCATGTGAACAGCAGAGCAAGGCTAAAAAACACATTCCATTCTGGTTACATACAGATAAGAAGATTCACACGGGGAGGTGTGTAATAAGATTCACACGGGACTAAGCAACACCTCCATTCCGGTTAGATTCACACATGTATTGGGACATAATTTTTTCACCACATTCCACTGCTTGGCCCAATACATGTGTTACATTATGCTTAATTCAGTTCAATTCGTTTCAGTTAATTTCAGTTCAGTCAATTGTGTTCAATTCAGTTCCGTCCATTTCAATTCAATTTAGCTCAGTTCCATTTTGTTCCGTTCAATTTGATTCACTTCAGTTCAATTCAGTTCAGTTCCACTCAGTTCAGTTCAGTTCAATCCCATTCAATTCTGTTAACTCCGCTTCAGCTTTTTGGACATGCCCACATCCTCCGCTGTACCCCAGGCAAGGGGTTCTTCGGCAGGACTGGGATCCTCTCAAGGGTGGACAGCAGCGACCCTGGGGTTCCTCCGGTCGCCCCCCACCATTTCTCAAACAAACTGCCACGTCATGCCATCCCGGGACGGTCGGGACCTCCACAGTTTGTTCTTCTGGTTTCTTAGTCTTTTTCCAAAACATTGTTCTGTATCAAAATCTCTCCTCAATTGCGATTGACCCTGCTCGACTACGCCAAATGTTTTAAAAAATTCTCAAGGTCAGGTTCGTAGGAGAGTAGTCTGACACAGAACAAACGACCAAGAGGCGAGTCTGCTAGAATATGAGCATTTTATTCCCCGCAGCGTCGCCAAAACCAGGTCTCATCTTACAACGGGTCTGGCTTATACTCACTCTACATGTTACCGGAACTGGGAGCCGTCAGTTCTCGTAGAGCGGTTGCCAACAACCCACGCTCGGCGGTTAAACGTAACCCCGGAGCAGACTCCCGGGTCTGGCTTATACTCACTCTACATGTTACCGGAACTGGGAGCCGTCAGTTCTCGTAGAGCGGTTGCCAACAACCCACGCTCGGCGGTTAAACGTAACCCCGGAGCAGACTCACCGAACTGGAGACTTTTCCAGCTGATATACTCTTTTCCAGATATAAACATTCATGTGAACAGCAGAGCAAGGCTAAAAAACACATTCCATTCTGGTTACATACAGATAAGAAGATTCACACGGGGAGGTGTGTAATAAGATTCACACGGGACTAAGCAACACCTCCATTCCGGTTAGATTCACACATGTATTGGGACATAATTTTTTCACCACACCAGGTAACGTTAGAAATCACACAACACCAGGCTATAGTCCAACAGGTTTAATTGGAAGCACTAGATTTTGGAGCACTGCTCCTTTATCATGTGGTTGTGGGTTTCCTCACTGCCCTCTATAGCACCAATCTTGGTGTCATTTGCAAACTTATTAACCAAACCTTCTAAATTCTCATCCAAATCATTTATATAAGATTAGATTAGATTAGATTAGATTACTTACAGTGTGGAAACAGACCCTTCGGCCCAACAAGTCCTCACCAACTCTCCGAAGAGCAACCCACTCAGGGTGGAAAATTTTTCCTATTTATCCTATCCATGCCCCTCATGATTTTGTAAACCTCCATAAGGTCCCCCCTCAACCTCCGACGCTCCAGGGAAAACAGCCCCAGCCTGTTCAGCCTCTCCCTATACCTCACATCCTTCAACCCTGACAACATCCTTGTAAATCTTTTCTGAACCCTTTCAAGTTTCACAACATCTTTCCGATAGGAAGGAGACCAGAATTGCATGCAATATTCCAACAGTGGCCTAACCAATGGCCTGTACAGCCGCAACATGACCTCCCAAATCCTGTACTTAATACCCTGACCAATAAAGGAAAGCATACCAAACGCCTTCTTCACTATCCAATCTACCTGCGACTCCACTTTCAAGGAGCTATGAACCTGAACTCCAAGGTCTCTTTGTTCAGCAACACTCCCTAGGACCTTACCATTAAGTGTATAAATCCTGCTAAGATTTGCTTTCCCAAAATGCAGCACTTCACATTTATCTGAATTAAACTTCATCTGCCACTTCTCAGCCCATTGGCCCATCTGGTCCAGATCCTGTTGTAATCTGAGGTAACCTTCTTTGCTGTCCACTACACCTGCAATTTTGATGTCATCTGCAAACTTACTAACTGTACCTCTTATGCTCACATCCAAATCACTTATGCAGATGACAAGAAGTTGAGGACCCAGTACCGATCCTTGTGGCACTCCACCGGTCACAGTCCTCCAGTCTGAAAAACAATCCTTCACCACCACCTTCGGTCTTCTACCTTTGAGCCAGTTCTGTACCAAATGGCTAGTTCTCCCTGTATTCCATGAGATCTAACCTTGCTAATCAGCCTCCAATGGGGAACCTTATCAAACGCCTTACTGAAGTCCATATAGATCACATCTAGCGCTCTGCACTCATCAATCCTCTTTGTTACTTCTTCAAAATGATTTCCCATGCACAAAGCCATGTTGACTATCCCTAATAAGTCCTTGCCTTTCCAAATGCATGTACATCCTGTCACTCAGGATTCCCTCCAACAATTTGCCCACCACTGAGGTCAGGCTCACTGGTCTATAGTTCTCTGGCTTGTCTTTACCGCCCTTCTTAAACAGTGGCACCACATTTGCCAACCTCCAGTCTTCCGGCACCTCACCTGTGACTATCGATGATACAAATATCTCAGCAGGAGGCCCAGCAATCACTTCTCTAGCTTCCCACAGAGTTCTCAGGTATACCTGATCAGGTCCTGGGGATTTATCCACCTTTAACCATTTCTGGACATCTAGCACTTCCTCCTCTGTAATATGGACATTTTGAAAGTTTTTGAACAGCTTTTGAAAGTTCTTGCCTAATACCATCAAAATTAGCGTTTCTCCAATTTAGAATTTCAACTTTTAGATCTGGTCTATCCTTTTCCATCATGATTTTAAAACAAATAGAATTATGGTCGCTGGCCCCAAAGTGCTCCCCCACTGACACTCCAGTTACCTCAGCCTTATTTCCCAAGAGTCGGTCAAATTTTGCACCTTCTCCAGTAGGTACATCCACATACTAAATCAGAAATTTTTTTTGTACACACTGAACGAATTCCTCTCATCTAAACCCTTCACACGATGGCAGTCCCAGTGGATGTTTGGAAAGTTAAAATCCCCTACCATAACCACCCTATTATTCTTACAGATAGCTGAGAGCTCTTTACAAGTTTGTTTCTCAATTTCCCTCTGACTATTAGGGGGTCTATAATACAATCCCAAGAAGATGATCATCCCTTTCTTATTTCTCAGTTCCACCGAAATAACTTCCCTGGATGTGTTTCCAGGAATATTCTCCCTCAGCACAGCTGTAATACTATCCCTTATCAAAAATGCCACTCCCCCTCCTCTCTTGCCTCCCTTTCTATCCTTCCTGTAGCATTTGTATCCTGGAGCATTAAGCTGCCAGACCTGCCCATCCCTGAGCCATGTTTCTGTAACTGCTATGATATCCCAGTCCAATATTCCTAACCATGCCCTGAGTTCATCTGCCTTCCCCGTTAGGCCCCTTGCATTGAAATAAATGCAGTTTAATTTATTAGTCCTACCTTGTCCCTGCCTGCCCTGACTGTTTGACTTGCTTCTGTTCTCAACTGTTCCAGTCTCAGATTGATCTCTTTCCTCACTATCTCCCTGGGTCCCACCCCCCCACCTTACTAGTTTAAATCCACCCAAGCAGTTCTAGCAAATTTCCCTGCCAGTATATTAGTCCCCTTCCAATTCAGGTGCAATCCATCCTTCTCATACAGGTCACTTCTACCCCCAAAAGAGATTCCAATGATCCAAAAATGTGAATCCTTCTCCCATACACCAGCTCCTCAGCCATGCATTCATCTGCTCTATCCTCTTATTCCTGCCCTCACTAGCTTGTAGCACTGGGAGTAATCCAGATATTACTACCCTTGAGGACCTCCTTTTTAAATTTCTGCCTAACTCTCTGTAATCTCCCTTCAGAATCTCAACCTTTTCCCTTCCAATGTCGTTGGTTCCAATGTGGACAATGACCTCCTGCTGGCCCCTCTCCCCCGTGAGAACATTCTGCACCCTTTCTGAAACATCCTTGATCCTGGCACCAGAGAAGCAACACACCATTCTGCTTTTTCTCTGCTGGCCACAGAAACGTCTGTCTGTACCTCGGACTAAAGAATCCCCTAACACAATTGATCTCTTGGAATCCGACGCACCCCTCGTTGCATTAGAGCCATTCTCAATACTAGGCACTTGGCTGTTCGTGCTACGTTCCCCTGAGAATCCATCACCCCCTACATTTTCCAAAACAGCATACCTATTTGAAATGGGTATAACCACAGAGGTCTCCTGCCTACCTCTCTTACCCTTCCTGGAGTTAACTCATCTCTGTGACTGTATCTGAGACTTTCCCCCTTTCCTGTTACTGCCATCCATCACATACTGTTGCTGTTGCAAATTCCTCATTGTCTTTCTGACCGATCCATTTGATGTGAATGACTCGCAACGAACAGCATTTATTGCAGATTTAATCCGCAGTAACCCTTAAACTCTCTTTAAACTCCCACATCTGACAAGAAGCACACATCACTGTACTAAAGGCCATTTTTGCTCCTTCACAATCTACAGACCCAGAAAATAACACCATCTTATTCCTCGCTATGATCTTACTGAATGGTGATCAGGCACAAAGGGCTATCCTTGTTCTCCCACCCTTGATATGTGAGATGTTGGAGTCAGAAGCATCGGGTGTGGTTGGAGATTTGGAAGATCAATGTGAAGATAAAAGTTGGGTGGGAGGAACAGGTGGTCAGTAAGGAATTGAAGAGGGATATGTCTCTCCATATCTCCCAGTTCCAAAATCGAATTGGTCAGTTGTACAAGACTGCACAGTCATGTCTCCCACTGGTCGACCAATGCTCAAATGGAGACTTCTAATAGGATATAAAACATGGCAAATATACCAAGTTTCTCTATAGTTAATTTCCCAATACATTCTAGGGTTTCGATGGGGTAACATACAAAGGAAGGCCAGGCTTATATGTCCCTGTCAGATCACCAGGATTTTACTGCAAGCTGTCACCTGGCTTTATGGTTGTATAGTATGCAATGTTACCTTTCATTTAATGTTCTGACATTTTGCAAAGCAAACAGTTGAATAGTTACTTATCTCCAACCACACGGGATGAATGTAGATTTCTCCAGCTTCCTCATTTCCCCTCCCCCCACCTTATCTCAGTCCCAATCCTCGGATTCAGACCGCCTTCTTGACCTGCAATCTTCTTCCTGAACTCTCTGCCCCCACCCCCACCCCCTCTCCGGCCTATCACCCTCACCCTCACCTCCTTCCACCTATCGTATTCCCAGTGCCCCTCCCCCAAATTCCCTCCTCCCTACCTTTTATCTCAGCCTGCTTGGCACACCAGCCTCATTCCTGAAGAAGGGCTTATGCCCGAAACATCGATTCTCCTGCTCCTCGGATGCTGCCTGGCCTGCTGTGTTTTTCCAGCACCACATTTTTCACCTCTGGTACTCCAGCATCTGCAGTCCTCACTTTCTCCTAGTTACTTACATAAGTAATGTTCCCTGTTCTAGCTCTCAAGTGTAAAAGCAATTTTAAAATAACACGTGACGTAAGGATTCTTAAGTGCCAGGATCATATTTCTTCTATGATTTTAATTAGCCTGCTACGACATGTTATTACACACCTCTGAGGTAAATGGGACTCAAACCCAGACATTTATTGAATGAATCAATGATTTTATTGTCACATGTATTTTAGTGAGAAAAACAGTCAAATACAATGAAAAGCTTTCCAGTCGCCATGATCTGGCACCGTTTTGAATAGATTTTACAGGCAGACTACTGAAGTGCCACAAGACCATTCTGTGTTGTTATATGGTGCCACCTAAAGGTCTACTAATTCAGTTTTGCTTCTTTCATCATTCAAAACAAGCTTTCAATTCTGACTCCATGTAAGTATATATTCAGAAAGGATGCGTTTTATTATCTTAATCATTTACGCTTTGGGTCTATCAACATATTTGAACAAAATCAGGGTGGTTATTTGAACATGATTATAATTGCTCACCTTTTTAACTTATGGAGAATGAGTAGGGAGATACCTTGTCTGCAGCAGAGTTGGATTTGGGAGAGAACGAGAGGAGACAGCAGAGGAGGAGACCGGAGAATGAGCAGAAAATAAAAATTGAGCGGACACATAAGACCATAAAATAAAAAAGTAGAATGAGGCCATTTGGCCCATCGAGTCTGCTCCACCATTTGATCGTGGCTGTTATGTTTCTCAACCCCATTCTTCAGCCTTCTCCCTGTAACCCTGGATCCCTTTATTAATCAAGAACCCATCTATTTCTGTTTTAAAGCCCCCCCAATGACTTGGCCTTGACAGCCTTCTGTGGCAATGAGTCCACAAATTTTATT
Source organism: Chiloscyllium plagiosum (assembly GCF_037043375.1). Taxonomy (NCBI): domain Eukaryota; kingdom Metazoa; phylum Chordata; class Chondrichthyes; order Orectolobiformes; family Hemiscylliidae; genus Chiloscyllium; species Chiloscyllium plagiosum. The sequence goes on along the minus strand of NW_028270172.1, from coordinate 44,346,722 downwards.
CCTTCTGGCTCAAGAAATTCCTTCTCATCTCTACTCCAAAGGGTCATCCCTTCAGTCTGAGACTGTACCCTGGTGTCTCCTACTGATGGAAGCATCTTCTCCACGCCCATTCTACCCAGGCCTCTCAGTATTCTTTGTTCTCCATTGCATGTACACACAACCTTGGGAGCTTGGGAAGAGAGAACCAGGAGCAAGGAAGAGACTCCAGGATCAGACAGTAGAGAAAAAAGTAACATCACAGGAAAAGTCGTTAGTTCATTGGTTGGCAAGTGATTACTCATTTGAATACCTATTCTAAATTGCTTTCAGATTAAATGGTTAATCAGAGAAACATTAGACTAAATGCTAGTAAGATAATTTTAACAATATTAAAAGCCAAATAATTTAGAGATGAAAGTCCAGGAGATGTGTTGTAACTGTATGACTTGGGAGCTGCTGAACCCCATTGTAGATTAAATTCTCGACAGTGTGGAAACAGGCCCTTCGGCTCAACCAGTCCACACTGACCCTTCGAAGGGCAACCCTCCCAGACCCATTCCCCCTGACTAATGTGCCTAACTCTACGGGCAATTTAGTATGGCCAATTCACCTAATCTGCACATCTTTGGACTGTGGGAGGAAACCAGAGCACCCGGAGGAAACCCACGCAGACACGGGGAGAATGTGCAAACTCCACACCGTCAGTCGCCTGAGGTGGGAGTTGAACCCGGGTCTCTGGCACTGTGAGGCAGCAGTGCTAACCACTGAGCCACTGTGTCACCTGTGGTTCACAGTGACCACTCCAAGTGCTGGTTGCCCGTGGAATCAGAATTGATGAACTGGAGTTTGAACTTCATGCATTTTAATACATCAACAGTTGGGGAGAGTTACCTGAATGCTGTGTTTTGGGAAGCAGATAAAACCTGTAAGTTAAATACTTCAAATTTGGCCAGGAACAGGAGGCTATGACAAGTGCGGCCGGTAGAGGGATCCTTAATTTAGGATTGGAGAAGCCTCAGCTCTTGACCCCTTACTTGCTCACTCTGTGGATGAAGAAAGGGACTGGAGGGAGGATGGGCATTTTGTACTATGATGGAGTGGTCATTTAAATGGGAGGTGCGAAAAGTGATAGTGTTGGGGATTCTGTAATTGGGGGTACAGATAGGATCATTTGTAAATGAGAATGAGACTTCCACATGGTATGTTGCTTGCCTGGTGCTGAGGCAAGGGACATCTTGAACTGCTTGAAAGGATATTGGAGTTGGAGGGGGAGGATCCGTGTTGGAACCAACAGCAAAGGCAAGAGATCCTGTTTGGGGAATATCAGGAATTAGGAACAAAACTAAAAACAGGACCTCAACAGTTATCATCTCTGGATTATTACCCAAGCCATGTGCAAATTGGCACAGAGATAAGAAAGTTAGGGAAGTAAACATGTAGCGAAAGAAGCAGTGTGGGACTGGGGGTCCATATTGTGGGGTATTGGCAGCAGTATTTGGACAGGAGGGAACTATACTATTGGAATGGACTCCACCTGAATCTATCTGGATCCAGTGCACAAACAGAAAGGTTCAGTATTACGGTCACAAGAATTTTAAACCAGTAAATAGCGTGCAGCGGGGTGGTTTGGGAGAAGTCAATTCCATTTCAGAATCAAGTAACAGGATATAGAGTAAAGAAACAGTCAGGCATCCTACCTCTGATTCATCAAATCTTGGTAATACAATAAAAAGAATGTTGATTAAACCATGTCAAGAATCACCAGGTTATAGTTTAACAGGTTTATTGACATCAAGCTTTCTGAGCGCTGCCCCTTCACCAAGTGCAACGAAGAGAGCATCCAGGCACAGACTTTCTAATCAGACAGATCAAAAGATCATACAAATGGTGTGAGTGGAGTACAGCTTCATGGGTACGGAACTTGGCTACAGCTTCTGCTCGCCGATTCTGCGTTGTTGTGTATCTCGAAGGCTGCCTTGGAGGATGCTTACCTGAAGATCGGAGGCTGAATGTCCTAGACCACTGACATGTTCCCAGACTGGGAAGGAACACTCCTGTCTGACGATTGTTGGATTCATCTGTTGTCGTAATGTCTGCACAGTCTTGCCAATATATCATGCCTCAAGGCGTCCTTGCCTGCAGTGTATGAGATAGACACCATTGGCCAAGTAGGAGAAAGTGAGGACTGCAGATTCAAAGGGTGGTGCTGGAAAAGCACAGCAGGTTAGGCAGCATCTGAGGAGCAGGACATTTGACATTTCGGGCATTGATTCCAGATTAAGGGCTTATGCCTGTACCCATGAAGCCGGCCTCAACTATGATGTTGGGTTTATATCGCACTATGTGACCCCACTATACTGTTCTGTAAAATCTCCTTACTGTCCTGTTTTGACATCATCACCTTGATAACGTGTTATGATCACTCTACCTTAATTAGTTTGTCCAGTTTTGTGCTACTTGTTACTTTGATTATACCCTGAGCATGCAACTCCTATACTGAGCATATTATTCCAGTCATTTGGCGTGTCTCCAGCACCACCTTATTCTTAATGTTGTATCATCGATAGTCACAGGTGAGGTGCCAGAAGACTGGAGGTTGGTAACGTGGTGCCACTATTTAAGAAAGGTGGTAAGGAAAAACCAGGGAACTATAGACCAGTGAGCCTGACGTCAGTGGTGGGCAAGTTGTTGGAGGAAATCCTAAGGGACAGGATGTACATGTATTTGGAAAGGGAAGGACTGATTAGGGATAGTCAACATGGCTTTGTGCGTGGGAAATCATGTCTCACAAGCTTTATTGAGATTTTTCAAGAAGTAACAAAGAGGATTGATGAGGGCAGAGCCGTTGACATGATCGACATGGAAGGTTTGTAGCTCAGGTTGAGATTTAGGGTGTAGGTTTGCTCACTGAGCTGTAGGTTTGATATCCAGATGTTTCGTTACCTGGCTAGGTAACATCATCAGTGGCGACCTCCAAGTGAAGCGAAGCTGTTGTCTCCTGCTTTCTATTCATATCTTTCTCCTGGATGGGGTTCCTGGGGTTTGTAGTGATGTCATTTCCTGTTCGTTTTCTGAGGGGTTGATAGATGGTATCTAGATCTATGTGTTTGTTTATGGCGTTGTGATTGGAGTGCCAGGCCTCTAGGAATTCTCTGGCATGTCTTTGCTTAGCCTGTCCCAGGATAGATGTGTTGTCCCAGTCGAAATGGTGGCTTTTTTCATCCGTGTGTAGGGCTACGAGGGAGAGAGGGTCGTGTCTTTTTGTGGCTAGCTGGTGTTAGTGTATCCTGGTGGCTAACTTTCTGCCTGTTTGTCCTATGTAGTGTTTGTGGCAGTCTTTGCATGGAATTTTGTAGATGACGTTGGTTTTGTCCATGGTTAAGTTTGTTAGTTTTTGTTTGAGAGTGTTGGTGAGTTTTTGTGCTACTAGGATTCCGAGGGGTCTTAGTAGTCTGGCTGTCATTTCTGAAACTTCTTTGATGTATGGTAAGGTGATTAGGGTTTCTGGTTGTGTTTGGTCTGCTTGTCGTGGTTTGTTCTTGAGGATTCTGCGCACTGTATTTTTGAGTATCCGTTCTTCTTGAATACGTCTTATAGGTGGTTCTCCTCTGTTTTCCGAAATTTGACCATGCTGCAGTGTGTGGTGGCTCGTTGGAATAGTGTTCTGATACAGCTTCGTTTGTGTGTGTTGGGATGGTTGCTGGTGTAGTTAAGTATTTGGTCAGTGTTTGTCGGGGGTTTTCTGTATACGCAGGTTTGTAGTTCTCCGTTGTCCTTTCTTTCGACTGTGATGTCCAGAAATGCGAGTTTGTTGTCGGTTTCTTCCTCCTTGGTGAACTTTATTCCTGTGAGGGTGTTGTTGATGATGTTAAATGTCTCTTCTATCTTGTTTCGTTTTGTGATGACAAAGGTGTTATCTATGTAGCAGACCCAGATGGTTTGATGGTTGGTAGGGCTGTTTTTTCTAGCCTTTGCATTACCGCTTCTGCTATGAATCCTGATAGTGCAGGTGCCATGGGTGTGCCGTTGGTTTGTTTGTAGACTATGTTGTTGAAAGTGAAGTGGGTGGTGAGGCACAGGTCCACTAGCTTCATGATGTTTTCGTTGGTAACATGATTGATGGTGGTTGGGGTGTGTGTGATGGTCTCTTCTAAAAGTGTTTCCTTTGCCAGGTCAATGTTGATGGAGGTGAATAGTGCTGTTACATCGAATGAGATCATTGCTTCGTCTTCCTCTATTTTGGTGTTTTTGATGATTTTTAGGAATTCCTGGGTGGAGTGGATGGAGTGCTGTGACTCTTCTACTAGGGGTATTTCAGTCTTGCGTGTAGTTCTTTGGCCAGACTATAAGTTGCTGTTCCGGGTGGTGCAACTGTAGGTCTGAGGGGGGCTCCTGGTTTATGGATTTTTGGTAGTCCGTAGAATCGTAGGGTGTTGGTCCCGTCGGGTTTCATTTTCTGGAATTCCGTCTTGTTTAATTGTCCGGAATTGTGTAATTTTCTTCGGAGATATGTCATTTTGTTTCCTAGTTGTGGGGTCGGGTCTAGCACCACCTGTTGGTAGGTGTTGGTGCCTGCGAGTAGTGCATTGGCTTTCTCGATGTAGACCCTTCTGTTCAGGATGACTGTGAGCCGACCTTTGTCTGCAGGTAATATAACAATGTTATTGTCTTTTTTGAGGTTTTCTAGGGCTTTCTTTTCTTGTGTGTTCAGTTTGTTTCCTTCCCTCTTTCGGCTCAGAGTAGGTGCAACTGTCTGTCTGATCGTTTGTTGTGTTTCTTCCGTGAGATTGCTGTCCTTCAATGTGGTTTCTAATGCCGCTAGGAAATCCTTCTTGTCAGCGTCTCGGTAATTGAAATTTAATCCTTTTACTAGTACCGCCTTTTCTGTGTCTGATAGGGTCCGGTCTGATAAGTTCTTTATCCATGTCCCTGTGTTATCGGTTTTGTCTTTGTTTGTGAGCTTGTCCAGTTTTTTCTTCAGGTCCCGATTTCCTTTATCTGTGTTTGTCGTTGTTTGGTGTTTATGGCTCATTCTACCGCGTCTGTCCATTCTTGATTTGTTGCTTGTTTGAATAACGGCTTTTAGTGCGCAATTTTCCGTTTGTATTTTCGGAGTCTGTGGTGGGCGTCACTGATTAGTTCTCGGAGCATTTTGCGGCCGTTTTGTTCTGTTAAACCTCTGGCTTGAGGTGTTTTTATCGGCGGTTTGTATTGGAGACATTTTGGCAGTACCTGTTTTCTCAAACATTCACACAGGAAGTACAGTTGTTCGCGGGTGGAACTCTCTCGGATGGCATTCCTTTCCCATCTTCGGGCAAGTTGTAGTGTGTTGCGCCCAAAGACTTTTGCAAGGTTTGTGAAGGTTTGTAGCTCAGGTTGAGATTTAGTGTGTAGGTTTGCTCGCTGAGTTGTAGGTTTGATTTCCAGACCTTTCGTTACGTGGCTAGGTAACATCATCAGTGGTGACCTGCAAGTGAAGCGAAGCTGTTGTCTCCTGCTCAAAGGTATAAGACAGAGGATAGTGGTGGAGGGTTGTTTTTCAGCTTAGAGGCGACTTTTCATCATTTATATAAATGATTTGGATGCGAGCATAAGAGGTATAGTTAGTAAGTTTGCAGATGACACCAAAATTGGAGGTGTAGTGGACAGCAAAGAAGGTTACCTCAGATTATAACAGGATCTTGATCAGATGGGCCAATGGGCTGAGAAGTGGCAGATGGAGTTTAATTTAGATAAATGCGAGGTGCTGCATTTTGGGGAAGCAAATCTTAGCAGGACTTATACACTTAATGTAGACTAATGGTACACTAATGTCCTAGGGAGTGTTGCTGAACAAAAAGACCTTGGAGTGCAGGTTCATAGCTCCTTGAAAGTGAACTCGCAGGTAGATAAGATAGTGAAGGCGGCGTTTGGTATGCTTTCCTTTATTGGTCAGAGTATTGAGTACAGGAGTTGGTTGGTCATGTACAGGACATTGGTTAGGTCACTATTGGAATATTGCATGTAACTCGGAAGGATATTGTGAAACTTGAAAGAGTTCAAAAAAGATTTACAAGGATGTTGCCAGGTTGGAGGATTTGAGCTATAGGGAGAGGCTGAACAGGCTGGGGCTGTTTTCCTTGGAGCATCAGAGGCTGAGGGGACCTTATAGAGGTTTATAAAATCACTGGGGCATGGCTAGGGTAAATAGACAAGGTCTCTTCCCTGGGTGGGGGAGTCCAGAACTAGCAGGCAGAGGTTTAGGGTGAGAGGGGAAACATTTAAAAGACACCTAATGGGCAACTTATTCACGCAGAGGGTGGTACATACATGGAATGAGCTGCCAGAGGATGTGGTGGAGGCTGGTACAATTGCAACATTTAAGAGGCATTTGGATGGGTATATGAATAGGAAGGGATTGGAGGGATATGGGCCAGGTGTTGGCAAGTGGGACTAGGTTGGGTTGGGATATCTGATTGGCATGGACGGGTTGGACCGAAGGGTCTGTTTCCATGCTGTACATCTCTAAGACTCTGCCTTAATTAATCGGATTATAGGTCATCCCTTCACTCATTATTCAGCTCACACTGTGTGACACTGTTGAATACCTGCAGAGATCTATTATTCGGTCTGTCGAAACTCCACTCACACCGTTTGCTTGATCTTTGACCTCTCTGATTATAGAGTCTGTGTCTGGGTGCTCTCTTACTTCATCTGACAAAGAGGCAGTGCTCTGAAAGCTTGTTGGACTGTAACCTGGTATTGTGTGACTTTTGACCTTGTCTGCCCCAGTCCAACACCAACACCTTCACATCATGATTAAACCAGAAGAGAGAAGTGCAGCAGCATGCAGGCTCAGTGGTTAGCACTGCTGCCTCACAGCGCCAGGAACCAGTGTTCAGTTTCCCCCTCGGGGGACTGTCTGTGTGGAGTTTGCACCTTCTCCCCGTGTCTGCGTGGGTTTCCTCCGGGTGCTCCGGTTTCCTTCCAGAATCCAAAGATGTGCAGGTCAGGTGAACTGGCCATGCTAAATTGCAAAGTGAGGGGTAAACATAGGGTAGGGGAATGGCTCTGGATGGGTTATTGTTCAGAGGATCAGTGTGGACTTGTTGGGACGAAGGGCCTGTTTCCATACTGTAGGGAATCTAATCTAAGTAACAAACAGGTAAATAAAGCATCGATACTAAGGGACAGATTACAGTGTATGGCCCAAATAAGAGATCTATATACAAATGCTTGGAATGTAAGGAACAAATTAAATGAGCTGCAGGCACAAATTGAAATTGGATATTATGATACAGCAGCCATGTGTTTAGATTCAAACCTGACTTTGTTATTAAGCCTGCCATTAAGGATGGTGCTGTTGTTGTTTGTCGTCCTGCCCTCTCCTTTGCAGAGGCTGAGCGCCAACTCTTAGATACCTTCTTCTATTTCCCCCTGGACCAGGACCCCCATCATGGCACGTTTGACCATTGTATCAAATACAGTCACCAACCTCATTTCATCTGGTGATCTCCACCCACACTGCCTCTGAGCTGATAGTCCCCCAGCTTACTTCTAAAACCTTCCAAAAATTCACAAACAAACTGCCGGGCAGATCCATTGTTTCTGCCTGTTTCTGCCCCACAGAACTCACCTCTTCCTACCTTGACTCAGTCATTTCTCCCCTGGTCCAGTCCCAGCTCACATACATCTGCGATTCCTCTGACACGTTTTGCAATTTCCAGTTTGCAGGCTCCAGCCGTCTCCTCTTTTTGCTAATCCCTTTAAACGTCCATCCCGCACCAGGGTGGTCTCACAGCTCTCTGCTTCTTCCTGGAGCAAAGGACTGAACCATCCCCACCCTCGCACTCCCCTCCCTTGCCCGGCCGAGCTCATGCTCACCCTGAACAACTTCTCTTTTAACTCCTCGTATTTTCTTCAGGGCAGAGGGGGTGGCCATGGGTATCTGCACGGGCCCCAGTTGTACCTGTCTCTTCGTGGGGAATGAGGAACATTCTTGTTCTAGTCCTATTCCAGGCCCCACCCACAACACTTTCTCCAATATATCAATGGTATCACCAGTGCTATTTCCCTCTCTTGCCTGGAATTGGAAAGGTTCATCGATTTTGTTTCCAATTTCCACCCTGCCCTCACTTTCATCTGGTTAATCTCTGACTCTTCCCTTGTCTTCCCCAATATCTCTGTTTCCATTTCTGGGAATAGACTGGCCACTAATGTCCACTATAAACCCACCGACTCCCACAGCTATCTGGACTATACATCCTCACAACCTGCTTCTTATAAAGACTCCATTTTATTCTCCCAGTTCCTCCGTTTCCATTGCATATGTTTTGATGAGGCCAACTTTGACAAGGGAGCCTCCGAAATGTTCACCTTGTTCCTCAAACGAGGATTCCCCTGCATCGTTGTGGACAGGACCCTCAATCGGGTCTGACCCATCTCCCGGACCTCCGCCCTCACCCTCCTGCAACATCCCACCAGCATCCATATCCAGAAGATCATCAGCCACCACTTCTACCACCTCCAGCTATCACCAGACACATTGCCCCCTCCCCTCCTTTGTCCGCCTTCCACAGGGACCATTCCCTCCAGGATATTCTGGTCCACTCTTCCTTCACTCACAAACACTTCCCCGACCACAGCACCTCCCCCTGCAACCACCAAAGGTGTAACACCTGACCATTTACTTTCTCCCTCCTCAGTATCCAAGGGTCAAAAAATATATTCCAGGTGAAGCAGCACTTTACCTGCACTTCACTCAATCTAGTCTACTGCATTCACTGCTCACAATGTAGTCTCCCCTACACTGGAGAAACGAAATGGTAAAATGGCAGAGGTAGTGGAGCTCTACTGATAAGAAACAAAATGAATTCTATGGTTAAGGAAGATGCAATGAGGGGAAAGCATTCATCGGAGACTGTATGAGTGGAACTGAGAAACAATAAAGGATCTAAAACTATAATAGGTCTGTATACATAGTTGTGGGTGTGTTCACCGAGTTGGGAAGTTAATTTGCAGACATTTTGTCCCCTGTCTAGGTGACATCTTCAGTGCTTTGGAGCTTCCTGTGAAGTGCTGCTGTACTGTGTCTTCTGGAATTTATTTGGTTCCATTCCTGCTGCTTCTGGTTGTTAGTTGTCGTGGCCGGTATATGGGTCTAGGTCTATGTGCTTGTTGATGGAGTCTGTGGCTGAGTGCCAGGCTTCTAGAAATTCTCTGGCCGTCCAATATTTGGCTTGTCCTATGTTCGTTGTGTTGTCCCAGTCAAATTTGTGGTCCTTGTCATTTGTGTGTGTGGTTACTAGGGCCAGTTAGTCATGGCATTTACTGGCTAGTTGGTGGTCATGGATGCGGATTGCAAGTTGTCTGCCAGTTTCTCCTACATTGTTGTGTGCAGTCTTTGCATGGAATTTGTAAATTATGTTTGTCTTGTACATGATGGGTACAGCATCTTTTGTTCTGGTGAGTTGTTTCCTGAGCATGGTTGTCTGTTTATGGGCTGTCATGAATCCCAGTGGTTGGAGAAGTCTGGCTGTCAGTTCAAAGACGTTTTTATATAAGGTAATGTGGCTAGTGTGTTAGGTCGTGGCACGTCCTTGTCACGTTGTTTGTCTGTGGATGCAGGACAAACTGGCAGACAACTAGCAATCTGCATCCATGAACACCAACTAACCACTAAACACCACAACTAACTGTCCTTAGTTGCACACACACAGAGGACAAGGACCACAAATTTGACTAGGCCTACACAATGATCATAGGACAAGCCAAACAGAGGACAGGCAGAGAATTTCCACAAGCCTGGCACTCAGCCACAGACTCCATCAACAAGCACATAGACCTTGACCCAATATATTGGCCATTACAATGAACAACTGGAACTGGCTACCGGGAACCGCAGAAACGGAACCAAATGAATTCCAGAAGACACAGTACAGCAGCACTTCACAGGAGGCTCCAAAGCACTGAAGATGTCACTTAGACAGGGGATGAAATGTCTGCAAATCAACTTCCCAGCCCAGCAAACATACTCACAACCACAACAACCGACACCTGAGCTACAAATCTTTCTGCACACCTGAGGTATGTACACAGACACCCTGGTAGCAGCTATGGACTCGATTGTATAAATGCAGAAATTAGGAAAGTGCGCAGCAAAGCTAGTTTAGTATTATTGGGGCATTTTAACGTTAACGTAAGTTGAGGGAGGTAGACAGGCACCCCATCAGAAATTTCTGGAATATGTCAGGGATAGTTTCCTTGAGCAGTATGTCCTGGATGCAACAAGAAGGCAAGCAATATTGGATTGAGTAACGAGCCAGATTTAATTGGTAACCTAATTGTGAGTGAACATTCATTAAATAATGATCATAATATTATCGAGTTCAAAGTAGCATTTGAAAGTGAAAATGATAAATCAGCTATGAGAGTTTTAGATTTAGGTAAGATTAACTAACAAAATGAGACAGAAACTCCGAACTGTAAATTTTGGATAATCTACTGATGGGTGAAACAACTGAAGCACAGTGGAGCATGTCTAAAAAAAATTTAACAGGTGAGGGGTAATCTTGGTGTTGGCCTATTCCCCTGAGCCACAGCAGTCACCCAAGCCATCATCCACTTCAACTGGACATCAAAGATGGACTGTGTCTGAAGATACACCATACGTAAAGCTCTGAATAAGTCAGGAGAATGAACATCCTTAATGCCAGCATCAGCCTGATGGCCACCTTTTGCTTGTGGTTGTATCAAGCTGCGCATAGACACTTTGCACACAAACACCAGGTGTCACTATGTGCTAAGTTTCTACCTGTTCCTGGTGTTATGAAGGATGGGCCTGGCCTTTTTTCCGTGAAACATTCCAAAAAGTTGGACCATTCTGTATCATCTGTCTCTTGTGGAAAAAAATTGTAAAGGAAGACACCTTTAAACTATAAGTCCATCAGGAAATGATCAGCATGGAACATCCTCAAGACCCTGTGGGAAAAGAAGAGTGTAGAGCCTATTGGGTGGTTCCCTGAGCAGAATGTCAGTCATTTGGCAAAATGCCTCATCAGCAAGCACCAAGACATTGCTTAGCTGATGGTGAATAGGGCATTAATTGTGAGATCCTTCATGTACACTTGAACTCTGTGCCACTGCACACTGCCCTCGAAGTGGTTATGGTGGGGGGAAAAGAGACTGTCATACAGTTCCTTCTGGAATGTGCTATTGCAAAGAGGGTCTGCAGAGAGATGCACTGGTTTTTGTTGAGGCTCATCCTGAGCAGCTCTGTGACCCAGGACTCTGTACTCTATGGTCTGTTCCCTTGGACACACACTGAGAGCAACATTGACTGGGCCCATGAGGCCATTAACTCAGTAAAAGGCACTCTTTGATCTGCCTAAAACCTGTTGCTCTTCAGTGCAAAGTGTTGACCTCCAACCGAATGTTGTAGACTGGCTCATTCCAAGGTTCAGGAATGCATGCTGAGCAACACAGAGCTTGGGGCAGCAGCTCCACCATTTAAGGTTTTTCTGCCAAAGAATAATGGGGGCAAGTAGGAGACCAGAAGAACACAGCAAGCTAGGCAGCATTAGGAGGTGGAGAAGTCAACATTTTGGGTATGTCTTTTCTTCAGGACTTTTAGATTAGATTACTTACAGTGTGGAAACAGGCCCTTCAGCCCAACAAGTCCACACCGCCCCGCCGAAGCGCAACCCACCCATACCCCTACATTTATCCCTTACCTAACACTATGGACAATTTAGCATGGCCAATTCACCTGACCTGCACATCTTTGGACTGTGGGAGGAAACCGGAGCACCCGGAGGAAACCCACGCAGACACGGGGAGAACGTGCAAACTCCACACAGTCAGTCGCCTGAGGCGGGAATTGAACCCGGGTCTCTGGCGCTGTGAGGCAGCAGTGCTAACCACTGTGCCACCGTGCCGCCCATGGGTTTCAGGGGAGCTGTAGATAAAAGCAGTAGCGGGGGCTGGGTGGTGAAGTGGGGATAGGTGAAGACAGGTAGAGGGTACGACCTGGTTGGTCAATGGGAGGAATGAATCCAGTTGGTGGCAGGGAGGAGGGGAAGAGAGGGGGAGAGGCTGGAAAGGTAGGTTATTTGAAATTGGAGAACTCAATGATGAGTACTCTGGGCTGTTGGCTGCCCAGGCGGAAGATGAAGTGCTGTTCCTCCAATTTGCAGTTTGGTTCATTGTGGCAATGGAGGAGGCCAAAGATGGTCATGCTGGAAAGGGAGTGGGAAGGGGAATTAAAATGGGCGGTGACTGGGAGTTCAGGTCGGCCCCTGCAGACCCAGCTGAGATGCTTGGCAAAACGTGCCCTAAGTTTACGTTTGGTCTCCCCGATGTAGAGAAGACCACATCAGGAGCACCCGATGCAGTAATCTAGGTTGGATGAGAGGCAGGTGAACCTCTGTCCGGAAGGACTATTTGGGGCCCTGGATGGAGTTGAGGGGGGTGTTGTACCAGCAGGTTTTGTATCTTTTCCGGTTCCAGGGTAAGGTACCTGGGAGTTTTGGGAGGGAGGGGTCAGTGGAGAGAGTGGCGTAAATAAGGACTGTCAAAGGGAATGGTCCTTGTGGAAGGTAGAGAGGGGTGGGGAGGGGAAGATGTTCTTGGTGGTGGAGTCCAGTTGGAGTTGGCAGAAGTGTTTAAGGATGATGCATTGGATGCAGAGACTGGTGAGGTGGTAGGTGAGGACAAGGGGGACTCTGTCTTTGTTGCATTTGGAGGGGATGTTTAGAGCAATGAAACTAGGAATGGAGGTGGTGTGGTGGAGGGATGTCTGGAAGACAGGGAGGAAAAGCACCATATTGTTCGAAATAGATGGACATCTGGGATGCTCGGGAGTGGAGTATAATGAAGGTCTGTTCGCTTTATCAGACCATCTTGGTGTATCAAATGTATGTAAATATTGTCCGACATAAATACCAATGTTTATTTGTTTGTGATGCACAAAGACTGTACAGATTAGCTACAGTAACTCTGTATGTTCATAAAGGTACTTTATTCATAAAAATATATTTTCCCAATAAAAGAAGAAACATTTAACACAATACAAAACCAGTTTATAGCCTTGCAAGGGAAAAGCTCCACTTCATAGAGAAAGCAGCCATGGGCAATTAAAAAGATATGGAACAGCCAAAAACTAAATCAAAGGGCTTACAAAAATACAAATATTAGCACATATACTGCTGAATGGCAAAGGTACAGAGAAGAGCAAAAGGGCCACAAAATAACTGATGAGTAATGGATATGGAAGGATAGTGGCATAGGACATCAAAAACAAAGAGAAAGAAGAACAAGAACAACTGACAGAGTTGACGAGCCCACTCCGCCACTCCCATTGTGTCTAATGGATGGAGATGAAGCCCAGCAAGAGAGAAAGAGAAAGAGAGAGAGAGAGAATAACGACCCCACACACAACCCTTACTCTGCTATATCGATGGCATCATCTGTGCAACTTCTCTGTCTCATCCAGATCTTTGTGCAAGGAGCCGTTTGGGACATCAAGGGACCAATGGGAAGTGGAGCTGGCCAATGCCATTGAACCAGAATTGGCCACCCCTTTTCTGCGCTCAAGAGGATGCAACAACATTCTCTGCCACATGCAGATGTTCAAAATACCTCCAGAAACACTCCATAGCGCTCCAAGGCATGCTTCAACATTGACGTTGGACAGCATGAAGTCTAGTGGCATCAGGTGAAACAATGAGCAAGGAAACCTTCTGCTGATTAAACATTTCTTCACTTGGCTTCAAACCTATCTGGGTAAAACTGCAAAGAGGATTTGAGATATTTAACTGCACACACAAATCCAAGCTTACTTTCCCTTTCCCAGAAAATTATTCTCTTTTATCCTCTACACTGCGTGCATTCCCTTCAAGCATTCTGTATCAGCAAACTTGGATGATTTACTCTTGATCCTTTTATCTACATTATTAATATAAATTACAAATCCCAGCACTGACCTTTGCAGCATCCTTGACTCCAACAGCCTACCAACTTGAAAATAACCCACAAGTTTTTCTACTTGGAGCCCCCCCTAAACCAAGCCTGGGGATTGTAATGCATGATCAACCTTCCTCCTAATACAGGGTAATATAAAAACCGGTACAGTCAGCACACACACTTCATGCTGCCTGCTAAACGGAATGATGACACTTGGCGGACTGCAGCTTATAAACCTGTGACAGCATTTCTCAGCACAGCACGGCTCGCACCATTTAAAACTAGCTTACACAACTTAAACCCAGCTCACTTGCTAAAGGACAAGTACGCCTTGGTGTCAGCAAGAACAGGATGTGCTTGGACAAGGCAATCTGATCAGGAAGAACACTGTCTAATAGTGTAACCGGTTAGAGTGCATGTTTCAAGGGTCTCAGAAGCAGCAGGTAGACACAAAGAAAGATGTTCTTTATCAGCCGTGGACTGGGGACCTTCCATAACAAGGAGAAAGTGAGGACTGCAGATGCTGGAGTACCAGAGTTGAAAAATGTGGTGCTGGAAAAACACAGCAGGCCAGGCAGCATCCGAGGAGCAGGAGAATCAACGTTTCAGGAAGAAGGGCTTATGCCCGAAACGTCGATTCTCCTGCTCCTCGGATGCTGCCTGGCCTGCTGTGTTTTTCCAGCACCACATTTTTCAACCTTCCATAACAATCCTGACAAGGCAATGACTGAAACTGACTGCTGCAGTCAATGAAGCATTGTGACCCCAAGAAATTAGATGCAGCGCTGCAAGATTTTCAACGACCTTACAAAGAGTCACCTTTGAATGTCAATTCCTACCACATAAACCATGAGCTTGACACACTGTTCAATTCACAACTTGTCCTTCATTAGCCAACCAATAATGGAGACCAATACCTCACATTCACAGCTTCACTTCACCTCACACTAAGCACTGCCGCAAGTCTCACACCCACTGTTGCCTGTTTGCATGCACTGTCAGGAATTCGACCATGGCAGGCATCTTTTTTTTTATATAGATATTTTTATTAGAAATTTAACATTTTTACAAGTTTACAAAAATAAACAAAACTCTCAGATATAAACATTGATATACAATTAGCTCAAATATACAATAGCCAAAATTTGACAACAAAAAAAACCAAAACAAAACAACAAAAAAAAACCCAAAAAAAAACAACAAAAAAAAACAAACAGACAAAACTCAACTATCTACTAATCTAACCTACAACTAACCAGGGTGTATATTTAAGTCTCTTACATGCTCGGGATGTGTTAACATCAGATATGATAAAACCCGTATTCGTGCGGGATTCCTCCCCCGAGGGGCCGCGGACCAGCCAGGTTCGTAGTCTCAATTAAATAAAAGCCCTTGTTAGGATAGCCGAAATATCTGTATTTATGTAATTCAAAAAGGGCTGCCATATTTTATAAAATAATTCGGTCTTTCGGTGCACCATATTTGTAAGGAAGTCAAGGGGAATACATTCCATAATTAGTCTGTGCCAATTTGAAAGTCCAGGGGGGCCCTCCGCCACCCAGTTCATCAAAATATTTTTCCTTGCACAGAAAGAAAGAATAGAAAATAGTCTCTTCCCGTACGTGTCCAGGGAGGGAAAGTTCGAAAAGCCCAAGAGGAGAGATACGGGGTCCACTTTTATTTCCGTTCCTAAAATTTCTGTCAGGGTACTTGCTACTTTAGTCCAATATCCACGGATCTTATGACAGGTCCATAAGCAATGTACAAGAGTGCCCACCTCTATTTTGCATTTAGGACACATTGGAGATGCTCCTGCCTTAAATTTTGTCAATCGAACCGGTGCTATATGGGCCCTATGAAGTATCTTCAGCTGGATAGCCTGGGTTCTGTTACAAATAGTAATTCTTCTAGCATTTTCCCAGATATCATTCCACGTTTCTGTGGAGATTTCTAGTCCCAGATCCTGATCCCATGTTTTAAGCAGATTATCCATATCTCCCGATACTTCATCATGTAGCAAATGATAAATATTACTGACGGAAGATACCCCCACTGGTCGTAGGACACTACATTCTCTATCGGATTTATAAAGACTATCTAATAACGTAGTCTTCTTCTGTATAAAATCTTGAATTTGGAAGTATCGAAAGAGGTCTCCATTGGGTAATCCGAATTTCTGACGCAGCTGTCCGAAAGACATCAGGACCCCATCTTTAAATAAATCCCCGAGACATGAGATACCCCTGGCTCTCCAGAGTTTAAAAGTGGCATCTGTTAACCCCGGTTGGAATCCCCATGCTCCCACTATCGGTGCATAGGGGGATGTTTTATGTGAATTACCCTCATTTTGCCGCATTATATTCCAAGCCTTGATTGTATTCAGTATTATAGGGTTTTTACAGTGATCTGTAATGATTTTCCTCTTGTCTGAGAATAAAAGGTTAATAAGTGGGTATTTTACTTGAGAAGCCTCGATGTCCAACCAGATTGATTGTGGATCAGACAAGACCCAATCAGCTATATAACTTAATAGGGAACTTAATTGATATTTCCTAAAATCTGGGAAGTCCAATCCACCCCTTGCCTGTGGAAGCTGTAGCTTCTTCAGCTTAATGAGGGGTCGCCTATGGTTCCAGATAAAGGAACTCAGCCAGCCGTATAATTTACATAAAGCCGTCCTCGGCAGCATCACCGGAAGCATTCTCATAGGATATAGGAGACGGGGCAGGATATTCATTTTGATTAATGCTATTCTACCCAGCCAGGAAATTGGTAGGTCTCCCCATCGCTGGAGGTCCTGCCTTATCCTTTCCAATAAATACACAAAATTAGCCTTATACAACTGACCAAATACTGGAGTAATAAAAATGCCTAAATATAAGAAACCCTCCAGGGACCAGCGAAAGGGAAAAAGGGAACCGTCCGCTAAGCGGGGTATCACAGCAAGGCCACCCATTGGCATAGCTTCCGATTTTGAAAAATTAATTTTATAGCCTGAGAATGCACTAAATGTATTAATAACTTGGATTAAGCGAGGTATGGACATCAAAGGGTTACTGAGGAATAGAAGAACATCATCTGCATAAAGGGTAATTTTATGTTTACCTGTACCAATCCTTGGGGCCACTATATTAGGATCAGCTCGTATAGCTTCTGCTAGTGGTTCAATTATTAGCGTGAATAACAATGGCGAGAGGGGACATCCCTGACGGCAGCCCCTACCCACACTGAAGCTATCCGAGCCTAATCCATTGGTAACCACAACTGCTTTGGGGTCACTATACAATGTTGAGATCCATTTGGTAAACACCTGTCCAACACCAAACCTCTCCAATGTGGAAAACAAATATGACCATTCGACCCTATCAAATGCCTTTTCCGCGTCTAATGAAACCACTACTCCTGGTATCTTTCCCTGATGACAAGCTTGAATCATATTCAGAGCCCTTCTAACATTATTGGATGATCTACGGCCCTTAATAAACCCCGTCTGATCCTCCTTTATAATATGTGGCAGTATCCTTTCTAATCTCAGTGCTAACGTTTTAGAGAGGATTTTAAAATCTACATTTAGCAAGGATATTGGTCTGTATGATGTACAATCTTCTGGGTCCTTTCCTTTTTTGAGGATAAGAGAGATATTTGCCTCTTTCAGCGAAGGCGGGAGACAGCCCTGACTATATGCATAGTTATACATGTCCATAAGTGGACCAACCAGTATTTCTGTAAATTCTTTATAGAATTCAGCTTGAAAGCCATCTGGGCCCGGCGTCTTACCATTTTGAAGGTGCCTAATTGCATCAACTATTTCTTGGGGTGTAAGAGGAGCATTTAGGACCGATACTTGTTCCGGAGTTAGGTCTGGAAAAGTCAAATTTTTTAAAAATGACTGCATCCTCTTCGCCCTATCTTCACAATCCTGTGATTTATATAACTCAGAATAGAATTTTCTAAAGGTCGCATTAATCTTTTTATGATCATGAGTCAAAATACCCGTACTTTCCTTAATAGACATAATCGTCTGAGGGGCCTTTTTTTTCTTTGCAAGAAATGCTAAGTATCTACCCGGTTTGTCGCCATATTCATATAATCTTTGCTTTGCAAATAATATTTCCCTCTTAGCCGTTTGAGTAAGTGTAGTATTTAGAGCTGTCCTAAGAGCTGTAATCCTTTGCAATTTAATAATAGAGGGTCTATCAGTGTATGCTGTTTCAGCCGCTTTTAAGCGGGCTTCAAGCAAACGCTGTTGTTCTCCTTTTAATTTCTTCTGGGTCGCTGAGTAGGAGATGATCAAGCCTCGCGTGTAAGCTTTGATGGTCTCCCACATCATTGACGGGTTGCTAGCTGTACCTGAATTAATTTCTAAAAAAGTTTTAAATTCTTGAGAGAAGTACTTTACAAATTTACTATCTTTCATTAAGAAGGGGTCCATACGCCAATGCCGAGGGGATGTCCCACTGTTCCTCGCCTTAGTTTCCATATATACAGCAGCGTGGTCAGAAATTGCTATATTACCTATTTTACAGGATGATATGGAATTTAAAAAAATTGAGGGGGCAAAAAACATATCAATTCTGGTATGACATTTATGTGGATTAGAGTAGAAAGAAAAATCTCTACCCTGTGGATGAAGACATCTCCATACATCTACTAATCCTAATTCTTTGTTCAGATCCATCAATTGTCTAGATCTGGGAGATACTCCTGCAGTACTCTTGGGAATCCTGTCTATTTCCGGATCCATAATACAATTAAAGTCTCCCCCTATAATTATATGACGGGCATCAAAAGCCATCAATTTTGAGAAGGCTTCTGTTATAAATTTAAAGGGGTGTGCCGGGGGGCAGTACAAATTTAAAATCCCATATTCCTCTCCATTTATGAGAGCTTTAATCAAGATATATCGTCCAGATTCGTCTTTTATCTGCTTTAGGATTTTGAAAGGGAAATTCTTCCGAACAAGAATAACAACTCCCCTGCTTTTTGAGCTAAAAGAAGAAAAAAAGGCCTGATCAAATCCGCCCTGTCGTAATTTCAAGTGTTCTTTATCTGACAGATGCGTCTCCTGTAGGAGAGCTATATCAACTCTTTCCTTCTTAAGATTTGATAATATTTTCTTCCTTTTAAGTGGCGAATTACTCCCTTTGACATTCCAGGTGCACCACTTAACCGATTGATCAACCATAATCCTCTGGGCCAATCCGAGACCCCTCGGGAGGGGGAACCCTATCCAGAACATCCCGAGCATGGAACATGTAAAATTTACAAAAATAAACCCTCTTTAATACACCCACAACAATACAGTAAAAAACTATTTCTAAATAAAAAAAATATAAAACGTATCTAAGTGGAGACTTTCCCCCTTGTTCCCAGGGGGCATCACTTCCTCTCCAAAAATCCCTCATATCCTCTCCCAACCAATGCCCCACCCTTGACCCAGGCACTCCTCAATAAAGTGAGGAAAATTCAAATATAATACAAAGCTAGAGTTAACAGTGAGCACCCCACCCCCACCCCTACCAACACCTGGGTATATTTGGTAATGTTAATACCATATATAAACATATAACTATAAAATTACCAGTTCAACAAATAATAATTAAATATGATAATACAAGATAACGAAGGGAAAAACAACCCCGCTCCTAAAGACAGAGATAAAATCGAATAAGGTAACCACCTCCCCCCACCAACATTAACCAAATCCCCCAACTTATATATACACATATATACATACACATACATATATATATATATATATATACATACATACATACACACACACACACACACACACATATACATACACCCCTCATATATACATAAAATAATAACAGAAAACAACTCCAAGGGGGGGGGAGAAAATCAAATCCCTCTCCCCACCCCCCATAATAATATTAAGCAATAAGGTAAGAAAAAAAAAGGGAGGGGATATAAACCAAAACGGGGGGGGAAGGCAGACCAACATCCATTATGTCCTACAGTTTATCTAAGAGAGTCCAAGAATTCCTTAGCCTTTTCTGGTGATCCAAAGTTATATACAGATCCTTCATGGTTAAAGCGTAACATCGCTGGGTAGCGTAAGGAGTACTGTACATTTAAGTCCCTTAAACGCTTCTTCGCCTCGTCGAATGCCTTCCTTTTTCGAACCAGAGCCGGGGAAAAGTCCTGAAATAGCATGATCTTGGATCCTTTGTAGATCATAGCTTGGGGGTCTTTTCCGAGATTTCTAGAGGCTTCTAGGAGTATCTGCCTCTCCCTGTAGCTCTGCAGCCGGAACAGGACCGGGCGTGGGCGCTGGTTCGAGCCAGGCCCGCGTATTGCTACCCGGTAGGCCCATTCCACCCTTACCTGGCCTGATCCAGCTTGCAGATTTAAAAGTTGTGGCAGCCACTGCTCCAGGAATGCTGTAAGCTGGCCTTCCTCTTCCCGTTCGGGAAGGCCCAGCAAACGAATATTTTTTCGACGACCTCGATTATCGAGGTCATCAATATGATTTTCCAAGGTCCGGACTCGCTGCTCGAGAGTCCGGACCTGATCCACGGCCGATTGAGCGGTTGTCTCGGAGGTCGCGGCCTTTAGCTCCGCCCCTCCGACTCGGCGTTGAATTTCTTCAATTTCACGGTCGTGCTTCTTCAGCGCGGCCGACAGCGACTCCCAACGATTCCTGGATTCGACGATAAAGGCATCGATCTTCGAGTCAAGCTTGGAAAGCATTTCTGCAAGGCTTGCTACTGTAGGTAAGTCCCCCGGGGCGGCTGTGGACGCCTCTGCTGCAGTTGGAGAGTGTGGGGGAGGGGTTCCTGCTTGCTGAGAGCTGCGGGCTCCCTTCCCTTTAGTCATTTTAACTTAGGATAAAGTTGCTTAAATGTAATATTACACCACTAATTCAGTTACTAAACTATTATAAATGATTTATAAATGATTTGGTGAGCTTGGTAGGGGGTAGGTGACCCACTGTGCCCAAGTCTTGGGAGGAGCACTATAGACTCAGTCTTACTGGGTCGCCGCCATCTTGGATCCCCCATGGCAGGCATCTTAACCAAATGGACTGCACCAACATGTACCTACACACCTCCCTCTCTCTCTTGTGTGACAAGGTGCTGCATTAAATGGAAGCAGCTGTTGGATAAGGCTGAAGATAACAGGAACTGATAAGAGGCTGAACAATGGACTGCTATATAAATGGAATTACACTGAGTCAGTCAGATCTGCTAAGAGTTAAAACTGCAGAGAGCCAGCAGTTCCTGGTTTCATCAGATAATGTATGTATTTGGGACTGCTCACGTGCATGGACAAGTCCAAAGAAGGCATACATATGGACAAAATGTTCAGGATTGGTCATGTGCACGCATCCATAATTCCAACTTAGACATGTACTTGGCACAGAGATTTGTGTATAAACAGCCTGAATAAATCCCTTTGTATAACAACACTTCAAAGATGAATGTTGTAAGAAGATACCCTACGGCAGGAGGTGTGGTGATGACATCGAGCAGAGCTTTCAGCCTGGCCAGCTGTAAACTCTTCCTGAAGAAGGGCTTATGCCCGAAACGTCGATTGCTTGGATGCTGCCTGACCTGCTGCGCTTTTCCAGCAACACATTTTCAGCTCTGATCTCCAGCATCTGCAGTCCTCACTTTCTCCTCCAGCTGTAAACTCTCCCAGGTAATAACATTTGAGTTTAATTATAGAAATCAGGGTCGTGAAAGACAGTGATTGAGATATCTCTAGTAGTTACAAGTGTGTGTTATTTGTTTAAGTACTTAATAAATGAATTGTGGTTTTATAGAGCTCTAAATGTCTCCGCTCTATCTTCACCTATGTATGAAGTATTGTCTCTGAGACGGGCAACATAGCAGCACCAATTGATGGGGCTGAGATTCTGTTTTATTGCTTCAGCAGCCATGACTGAGCCTGTAACCAACAGCAGGGTTAAAACTATCAAAGGTTATGGTATGGTCATATAAAGTCCTTCTCAATTTCCCTCATCCCTCCACCTCTATGAATTTACAAGCTGTAAATGATCCATCTAGAGAGGAATTTCCTGCTACCCTTCACTACAACTTTATCCTTTGTGCCATTCTCTTTTCACAAACTAAAACCTGGCTATGCAAAGATGAAAGTCCAGGAGCACTGGGATGTAGTATGAACATTAACACTTGTTCCCAAACCCGCAGCACCAGCAGAGATACTGGCATTGAATGGACTTTAAAGGGTACTTTCGAACAAGTGACAGGATATTGCAGGTGTCAGGATACCAGAGGGGACTCAGTACTGCTGCATAACACTCAAATGAAGATTTTGATGCGGTGGTGTAAAGTAAAAAAGCTGATGTGCATGCACAATAAAATGCTTGTTACATTGGCTGGAGCATCGGGCAGCCCAGCATTATTATCAAGGAGCACTGGTCAGTCCAGCAACATTACCAAGGAGCACTGGTCAGTCCAGCATCATTACCAAGGAGCACTGGTCAGTCCAGCAACATTACCAATGAGCACTGGTCAGCCCAGAAACATTACCAAGGAGCACTGGTCAGCCCAGCATCATTACCAAGGAGCACTGGTCAGCTCAGCATCATTACCAAGGAGCACTGGTCAGCCCAGCATCATTGCCACGGAGCACTGGTCAGTCCAGCATCATTACCAAGGAGCACTGGTCAGCCCAGCATCGTTACCAAGGAGCACTTGGTCAGCCCAGCATCGTTACCACGGAGCACTGGTCAGCCCAGCATCGTTACCAAGGAGCACTGGTCAGCCCAGCATCGTTACCAAGGAGCACTGGTCAGCCCAGCATCATTACCAAGGAGCACTGGTCAGCCCAGCATCGTTACCAAGGAGCAGTGGTCAGCCCAGCATCATTACCACGGAGCACTGGTCAGCCCAGCATCGTTACCAAGGAGCACTGGTCAGCCCAGCATCGTTACCAAGGAGCACTGGTCAGTCCAGCATCATTACCAAGGAGCACTGGTCAGCCCAGCATCATTACCAAGGAGCACTTGGTCAGCCCAGCATCATTACTAAGGAGCACTGGTCAGCCCAGCATCATTACCAAGGAGCACTTGGTCAGCCCAGCATCATTACCAAGGAGCACTGGTCAGCCCAGCATCATTACCAAGGAGCACTTGGTCAGCCCAGCATCATTACCAAGGAGCACTGGTCAGTCCAGCATCATTACCAAGGAGCACTTGGTCAGTCCAGCATCAATTTGACACAGCGTTTTCCAAATAACTTGGAGTTCATGTTTCCAGTGTGGAGGTGATGACCAACTCCAGTAAGACATTTGTTGATCTGGACATCTGATGGTTATTGTTTCAGTTACCATGACAGCACAAGTAGGTGTCATCCAATTTCTGAAGGCTGCAGTCAAAGCTCCGACTGAAGTCATATCATCAATAGCAGTGACTACTGCCTTTCCAGCAGCATTTAACAGGATTTCCCAGCATTCCAGCTATATGTCCTCAAACAATTTGCTGGGAGTGGAGAAACCGAGGCAATATATCAGAAGTGCGGCGTTGTCATTGCAGGATACATGGTGAAATATATAGCCAGGTTTTAATGAAGGGTAATGAGTCAACATCTGGACGGCAAGTTTGTCAGTCAGGTCATCAAAAGGGTTGATTCGTGCTCAGGGTGTGTGCACTAGATCCTTATCCATGAGGTAAAAACCTTTCTGAATGGCAACATGGAATGGTCTAATGGTTGATGTTCCATTGGTGGGCTTGTGCAAGGCAGAAATGGAGCATGAAAATAGATGTGGAGAATGTTAGCAAAATTAACCATCAAGAAAGCACTGACCAAATAGTTTCCAGCTGTGCTGAGAGCCATTTGGGATTGCTAATCTCAGGAAATCTTGGTGTGGGTAAAATCCTGGAATCCATTGTGAAGAATAAGATTTCTGAATACTTGGAAGTGTATGGTAAAATAGGGCAAAGTCAGCATGGTTTCATCAAGGGGAGGTCAAGCCTGACAAATCTGCTGGAACGTTTTGAGAAAGTAACAAGCTAGTTAGACCAGGGAGAGCCAAAGGATGCTATCTGCCAGGACTTCAAAAAAAGCCTTTGACAAGGTGCTATACAGGAGGCTACTGAATAAGATATGGGCCCATGGTGTCAGAATACTGAATAGCCTGGGCACAGTGGATGTCGTAAAGATGTTTCCATTGGTAGGAGAGACAAGGAGAAACTTCTTCAGCTAGAGAGTGTGAATCTATGGAATTCACTGCCACTGAAGAGTGTGGAGGCCAGGACATTGAATATAATTAAGACTGAGATAGATAGGTTCTTGAGTATCAAGGGTTATGTGGAGAAGGCAGGAGAATGGGTTTGAGAAACCTATCAGCCACGATTGAATGGCGAAGCAGACTTGATGGGCTGAATGGCCTAATTTCTGCTCCGATGTCATATGAAATCAGGACTTGGTCGAACGAAGGGTTCTGTGGAGATTTAGAAAAGCTGGAGCAGAAAGGTCTGAAGACTTGTCAAGGTGAAACTCGAGCAGAATGTTGGAAAGAGAACAGATTTTGTAGGGAGCAGGATCAGTTCAAACATGTGCCAGGAAAGGCACACTGCTGAAAGATAACAAAACTGGGAAAAACTGGGTCAGTAAAATAAAAACAGAAAAATGAATATGGGAAAACAGGAAAGCAGGACAGTCTGACAGACAACAGAGAAAGGAAGGACTTGAGGGAGCTGTCACTGTATAGAGTGAGTAAATGAACAGGAGAATGTAAGTAGCATGGGGAAGAGAGTAAATCTAACACAGAAGGAAGACTGAAGAGTAGAAAGTGATGAAAGAAAGTAAACAATGAGTGGTTGATCAGGGAATGGTATGGACAATCAGAGAAACTGAGAACTTGTAGAACAGGGTAGGATCAGGTGAATAGGGTTGAGGCAGATTGGGTCAGTGAAAATAGTGACAGAATCTGGGATTAGATTGGTTAGGTCCTGGGGCAATGAGGAATGTTAAGGGATTCAGATTGTTGAGGAATATCGGGCAAAAGCCAAGGTAGCTAAGGAGGTTATCTCCAAAAAGGTGAAGGTCAGTTTGTAATTAGATAGTTGTAAAATTGATCCATTTTTTCTCTTCTGGAGCAAAGAGATGTGTCAGTACTTAGAGTCATAGAGGTGTACAGCATGGAAACAGACCCTTCGGTCCAACCCGTCCATGCCAACCAGATATCCCAACCCAAACTAGTCCCACCTGCCAGCACCCAACCCATATCCCTCCAAACCCTTCCTATTCATATACCCATCCAAATGCCTCTTAAATGTTGCAATTGTACCAGCCTCCACCACATCCTCTGGCAGCTCATTCCATACACGTACTGCCCTCTGCGTGAAAAAGTTGCCCCTTAGGTCTCTTTTATATCTTTCCCCTCTCACCCTAAACCTATGCCCTCTAGTTCTGGACTCCCTGACCCCAGGAAAAAGATTTTTGTCTATTTATCCTATCCATGCCCCTCATAATTTTGGTCACCCCTCAGCCTCCGACGCTCTGGGGAAAACAGCCCCAGCCAGTTCAGCCTCTCCCTATAGCTGAAATCCTCCAACCCTGGCAACATCCTCGTAAATCTTTTCTGAACCCTTTCAGGTTTCACAGCATCTTTCCGATCGGAAGGAGACCAGAATTACACGTAATATTCCAACAGTGGCCTAATCAATGTCCTGTACAGCTGTAAAATGACCTCCCAACTTACTTCTGGCCATTTCTATTTTAATTTGTAATTAAGATTTATTTGTGTAGAGTGGTGTCAGAGAGAGCTGATATCACTCCTGCATGTGGATATTTTAGGAAAGAAGTAAGCTACAATAGAAGGATCCTGTCACTATGGAAACAATTTGAACAGATTATGTAAATTTCAAAATGCGTGGCTGTAAAGGAGAAAACAATAGAGGAGATTTCAATCTTTTGGTGGGCAGCCTTACAAATTAATGATGACCATGGAATTTCTTACAAAGGGATAGTCAATCTCAACAGTTTGTGTACCTTTTGACACCATTGCTACCAGCATTGAATCTGTCCCTGCAATATTAGAATTGTATAGGTACTTGGTCACACTTATAATAGGAACAAAATAAATGAATTAATTTTCAGAAAGAAAATATCACAAATATTCTAATATAATTTTTTTCAAATTTACATGTACGTAAATCTAAAGATTATTCTATGAGCATTTAAGTGATCAACATGTACAGTTTTCACATCAAAAGTTTCCTTTGTCAGTTTTCTTTCAGCATCCAAGGTATGGGATTCTAACTAGGAAAAATGGAGGTCTGCAAAATGCTGGAGATCAGAGTCAAGGGTGTGGCACTGGAAAATTACAGCAAGTCAGGCAGCATCCGAGGACCAGGAGAATCGATGTTTTGGGCATAAGCCCTTCATCAGGATTGAGGCTTGTGGGCCAAGGGGTCTGAGAGATAAATGGGAGGGAGTGGTGGGGCTGGGGGGGAGGTAGCTGAGAATGTGATAGGTAGATGTAGGTGGGGGTGAAGGTGAGAGGTCGGAGAGGAGGTGGAGTGGATAGGTGGGAAGGAAGATAGACAGGTTGGACAGTTCAAGAGATTGGATCTGGGATAAGGTGGGGAGGGGAAAATGAGGAAACTGGTGAAATCCACATTGATCCCGTGTGGTTGGAGGGTCCCAAGGTGGAAGATGAAGCTTTCTTCCTCCAGGTGGCACGGAGTTAGGGTTTGGCAATGGAGGTGGCCCAGGACCTGCACGTCCGTGGGGGAGTGGGGGGGGAGTTAAAGTGTTCAGCCATGGGGTGGTGGGTTTGCTTCGTGCGTGTGTCATGGAGATGTTCCCTGAAGCGTTCCACAAGTAGGCAACCTGTCTCTCCAGTGTAGAGGAGACTGCATCGGGAGCAACAGCAAATGATGTGTGTGGAAGTGCAGGTAAATCTCTGATGGATGTGGATTCTAACTCACTAGTTTTCACTAACTGACACCAATTTCTTATTAACTCCCTGAGTTGTTTTGAAAAGAACACTTCGATTCTCAAATTAATCTAGAATGCAGAAGCAATTCAAGTATCTTTTTAAATGTTGCAACATGACATGCAATGTGTTGAGATTATTATCTTTTCCTTAACATGTTTCTGGTGACGTCAGTTTGTAGGGATATTCCAACAATGGAGATAGATGCAAATTTGTTTAACTTTCATAATAAATTTAGATGCACTGAAATGCCCTTTGGTGATTTGTGGAGGTAAATCAATTATTGTAGGCCCAGCAGGAGGATGGAGGCAATCGGGAGTGATGGAGAGAGACAAAAGCAACATGTGCAACCCAGCACTGAAGGAATTGGAGATACTATAGTTAGCCCAGTGTGAGAGAAAAGATACACCAGAATCATAGTCAATCCAGTGCAGAGGAAAATAGCAGAAACATGTCCAACCCAGTATAGAGGGAAGCAGCACAGCCAGATTAGCAGGGGTGTGGGGACAACAGTAGCACAGCCATCTTCATGTAAGGATAAACAGCATCAGCATACCTGGGTAAACACAAAGGAAATCACCAGGACTGGATGCCGTATTTTGGAAAGGCAAATCAGGGTAGGACTTATACACTTAGTGGTAAGGGCCTACCTAGGGAGTATTGCTGAACAAAGAGACCTTGGAGTGCAGGTTCATAATTCCTGGAAAGTGCAGTTGCAGGGAGATAGGATAGTGAAGATGATGTTTGGTATGCTTTCCTTTATTGATCAGTGCATTGAGTATAGGAGGTCATGTTGCAGCTGTACAGGACATTGGTTAAGCCATTTTTGGAATACTGTGTGCAACTCTGGTCTCCCTCCTATTGGAAAGGTGCTGTGAAACTTGAAAGGATTATAAGGATGTTGCCAGGATTGGAGGGTTTGAGCTGCTGGGAGAGGCTGAAAAGGCTAGGGCTGTTTTCCCTGGAGTGTCAGAGGTTGAGGGGTGACCTAATAGAGGTTTATAAAATCACGAGGGACATGGATAAGGTAAGTAGATAAAGTCTTTTCCCTGGGGTGGGGGAATCTATAAATAGGGGCATAGGTTTAAAGGTGAGTGAGGAAAGATATAAAAGGGACCTAAGGGGCAACGTTTTAAAGCAGAGGGTAGTGCGTGTATGGAATGAGCTGCCAGAGGAAGTAGTGGTACAATTACAGCATTTAAAAGGCATCTGGATGGGTATATGACTAGGAAGGAATTAAAGGGATATTGGCCAAGTGCTGGCCTAACTAGATTAGGTATCTGGTTGGCATGGACTGGTTGGACTAAAGGGTCTGTTTCTGTGCTGTACATCTCTGACTCTATAAGTCAGCTCACTGCAAAGGGAAGTAGGAGCAGCATAATTACCCAGCAGGGAGGGAACCAGCAGAATTGGCAGCCCATGACAGGAAATAGTATCATACAGCAATCACCAGTTGACCTTTAGCACTAACATAATGTATCACAATTAATTTTATTTTCAGTGATCCATTTAGAACTATTGCTGGCAATGAGAAGAGATTCCTTGACAGCATGAGGAACATTCATTCGGTATCTTAGTCAATACTTCTCTCTCAATTAACACTAAGGAAAAACAGATACATTTCTTATAAATTCACATGTATTTTAACTTATTCATGAAATGTGAGCATTGCTGTCAATTGTTAATTGCCCGAGAAAAGGTGAACCAATATAGACCATGTGATGTAGGTACACCAGCAGTGCTGTTAGAAGGGAAATTCTGACATATCAGAATGGAGGGAACCTTCCAGCAGGTCGCCATAGAATAGGATTGCGCACACTTGTGCCATTTCTTTTAAAGAGCAATCCAATCTGTTCTTTCCCAACACTTGAACAGTATTTCCTCCTTCAAACAATCTTCCAATTCCCTTTCCAAGGCTGTAATTGAAACTGAACACATCACTCTATGAGGCAGCAGTGGAGTAGCAGTGCAGCTTATCTATTCCATTCACCTTTATTATTTTTCTTTTTCTGTTTTTAATGTTTTTCTATTAGTATAGACAACATCTAATTATTTATTCC
Source organism: Chiloscyllium plagiosum (assembly GCF_037043375.1). Lineage (NCBI taxonomy): Eukaryota > Metazoa > Chordata > Chondrichthyes > Orectolobiformes > Hemiscylliidae > Chiloscyllium > Chiloscyllium plagiosum. The sequence continues at coordinate 44,317,806 of NW_028270172.1, read as the reverse complement.
TTCATTTAAAAGGTTCAGCCGTGAGTTTCTTCTAAGCAGCAGTCGCTTCCGGCAGTCCGAAGTGGTGGTCTTTCCCAATGTGTTGGTCTCAGCCTGCAAAGTGGTCTCTGATGGAGCAGTTTGTGGTCTCGACGGCAGTCCAGTTCAACTGTAATCTTTGGCGAGCGTTTCCAGCTCTTGATGTTCTGATGTTTCGCGTGGCAGTCTTGCCTCGGCACAATGATCCAATGGCTCAGCGTTTTTTTTGAAGTGGTGTTCTTAGCAGTGATTTTTGTTCAGAGGCTTTTGGCCCAATGGAGCAGCATCCCGGCTTTTCAGTTTTTGGCCCGTCCTGTCATTCTTGTTGTGGATGTTGTTCTCATTCTACCTGTGTCTATTGTCTCTTAATTAGCTTTGAGACCAGGAGCCTTTAAATGGACTTTGATGAACTTTGTCTTCTATTTACTCTTTGTAACTTATGAATTTACCATGACTTCCATCATTAATTTCGGCTTAAGGTAGGGCGACTTAGAACATGTTTTGTTATATTTTTCTTGTAAAAATACATATAACAATAAATTCCAAAGTCTGGTTAACGATCCTTCTACCATTAGACACGGTTTCTCTTTATTTATTTAAAACCTCGATGATTTTAAAATAAAAACCTCTATTTAATCTCCAACTCTGCTCAATGTAAATTCACAGATTGGAGGGACTGAATTGTAATCCCTTTGCCTGACATCTCTCATAAATTTCAGCAAGGCCTTTGACAAGGCCCCAAAACAGAAAGCTGATAAAGAAGGTAAAAGTTTATGAAATCCATAGTAGCTTGGTAAGTTGGATTCAAAACAGTCTTCGTGAAAGGAGACAGAGAGTATGAGCAGAAGAATGTTGTGGCTGGAGCCAAGTAAGCAGTAGCATACTACAGGGGTCAGTGCTGGATCCCTTAACTATTTGTGATTTTCATAAATGATGTAGATGAGAATGATGTGGAGGTGCCAGTGTTAGACTGGGGTGGACAAAGTTAAAAATCACACAAACATCAGGTTATTGTCCAGCAGATTTATTTGGAAATACCAGCTTTTGAAGCACTGTTTGGACTATAACCTGGTGTGTGATTTGTAACTTTGTAGGTGAGATCGTGACGGGGGCGGGGGGGGGGGGGGGGATAATAAGTAAATTTGCAGATGACACAAAGATTGTCCAGGTGGTTGACAGTGAGATGGAACTACAGGCAGTTTTAAAGAGATTGACCAAATCGGCTAATCAATGGCAGATGGAATTGAACCTTGATAAATGTGAACTGATGCACTTTAGGAGAAAAACAGGAGAAGGAAGTACTCAATGAATGGCAAGGCACCAGGAGCATTAGAGGGATCTTGGGTGCTTGCCTTTATCAGTCATAGACAGATTATAAAAGCAGGGAGGTCATGTTGGAGCTATACAGTATTTTGGTTAGGCCACAGCTGAAGAACTGTGTGCAATTCTGGCCATCACACTCTGGGAAGGACACAATTGCATGGAGGGGATTCAAAAGAGATTGACCAGGATGTTAGCCTGGATGGAGTATTTCAGCTATGAAGAAAGGCCAAATAAAGTCAGGTTTCTTTTTTGGAGTACAGAAAGTTGAAGAGGAATGTAATGATTGGTCTAAGATTGAGGGGCATGGACAGGGTTAATAGAAACATTTATTTTCTCTTCGATAAAGGCTCAATAACAAGGGGGCATACATTTAAAGTGAAAGGCAGGAGGTTTAGGGGGGATTTGAGAAAAAAACTTCTTCACCAAAGAGAGGTGTCTGAAATGCTATTCCCGGGAAGGTAGTTGAAGTGGGAAACCTTGCAAATTTTAGAAAGTACATAGATAAGCACTTAATGTTTCATCACAGTCAAGGCTGTCGGCCTAATGTGGGAAGGTAGCGCCAGAGACCCAGGTTCAATTCCCACCTCAGGCAACTGTCTGTGTGCAGTTTGCACATTCTCCCCATGTCTGCGTGGGTTTCCTCCGGGTGCTCCGGTTTCCTCCCACAGTCCAAAAATGTGCAGGTTAGGTGAATTCGCCATGCTAAATTGCCCATAGTGTTAGGTGAAGGGGTAAATCTAGGGGAATGGGTCTGGGTGGGTTGCTCTTTGGAGGGTTGGTGTGGGTTTGTTGGGCCAAAGGGCCTGTTTAAACGCTGTAAGTAATCTAATCTCATAATGTCTAAAAGATTCTTATAGTGGGTGGCACAGTGGCACAGTGGTTAGCACTGCTGCCTCACAGCGCCAGAGACAAGGATTCAATTCCCGCCTCAGGCGACTGTCTGTGTGGAGTTTGCACATGCTCCTCGTGTCTGCGTGGGTTTCCTCCGGGTGCTCCAGTTTCCTCCCACAGTCCAAAAATGTGCAGGTCAGGTGAATTCGCCATGCTAAATTGCCCATAGTATTAGGTGAAGGGGTAAATGTAGGGGGAGTGGGTATGGGTGGGTTGCTCTTCGGAGGGTCGGTGTGGACTGTAAGTAATCTAGTGGTACAGAATCAATGGGCTGAAGGGCCTCTTCTGTACTATACAATTCTATGAAATCTCTTCTGTACCCTGTGCAGAACTGGATGCTAGTTGTTGCTTTAGACTATGTTTTATATACATTTAGAATTACGCTCTTTTGTACTTCATGCATCTATTTATAAAACTCAGGAGTCTTGTCCTATTATTTTCAAAAAATTGTGCACATACACCCCTGGGTCGCTCTCATCTTGCATCTCCATTAAAATTGTGTCATTTAGCTTTTCTCTCCACAAATGCTATCACACCTGCTGAGTGTTTTGAGTAATTTCTGTTTTTGTTTCATTTAACTTGTGTTGTGTCTGCACAAACCTCCTACCAAACTGTAGCATCAATTTTCTGTATGAGTTTCACCAGCCTAGGTCCCTTGAAATCTATGAATATCTTCCTCATTGTTACTACACTTCCAACTTTTGTGCAATCGGAAAATTTATGTTTTGTATTCCCAAGTCCAAGTTATTAATGCATAACAAAACCAGCAGTTAACACAGTACTCAATTTTGGGGAAGATCTCTGTATCTTTACCTTCTGGTCTGAAAAATCTTTTCACCACAACCACTTTCCATCCCTTATACAATTTGTGTTCATGCTATGATTAAACAGTTGGTTAACATAGTCTAACAAGTCCAATGTACAGCTTTTTATTGAACACCTTTTGAAATTTCATGTACACAACATAGACACCATTGTCCTCATCCATCCTCTCTGAATCTTGCATAGTATACATAAGCTTTAGTATGCATTAGCTTGCAGGTTTCATTTTAAAACACTTCTGGCACAGTGGTAGTGTTCCTATCCCCAGTCCATAGTTCAAATCCCACCTACTCCAGAGGTGTGTCATAACATTTCAGAATGGGTTGATTTAAAAATATCCACACAGGCTTGGAATTACCTTAGTCCAAATAAAGCAGAATGCTCAATTACATTCAAGAATATTCATGACACATGGGACTATTCAACTAATGTATCTGAAGTTTATTAATTTTATCAGATGAAATTTACCTTTCATCACTTGCAAATTTAGCTTAGATCAATAATTCTAGTCAGGTTATTTATAACCCTGGGATTTTCTCTATTAAACTAGAGTTACAATTTCTTATTACAACTAAGTGTGTACTCTCTGGAATTTAGAAAAATGAGACATGATTTCGTTGCAATATAAAAGATTCTGAAAGGCTTGATTGGGTAGGTGGGAAGTTGCTTCGACTGACAGAAGAATTCGGAGTACGGACATAACTTTAGGGTAACGGATTGATCATTTAAATCAGAGAAGAGAATTTTCTTTACCCAGGGATTTTCCCATATGTCTGCTGCACCTGCTGTTTGAGATGGTACAGGTTGGAGGTTTGTAAGGTGCTGTTAAAAACGTCTTTTGAATTGCTTCAGTGCTGTGTGGATGGGGAAAGCTACTGCCCTTATGTACCAATTGTGGAGGTAATAAACAGGTGAGGTGGTGAATAGAATGCTAATCAACAAGCTGCTTTGTCAAGGATGGTGTCATCTTCTGGAATTGCACTGATTCAGGCAAGGACAGTCCTGACATGTGCCTTGCAGATAATGCATGGATTCTGGAAAGTCAGAAGGTGAGTTACTTAATACAAAATTACCAGCCTCAGCCATCCCCTTGTAGCCACAGCACTCTAATGCATATGCAATTAAGTTTCAGATCCATGATAACCCTGAGGTTGGTAATATTGGGGAATTCAACAGTTTCTGTCTTTTAGAGATAGTCATTGCCAGGCACTTGTGTGGCACAAATACTTATCAAGTATGTATCAAATTGAATGTTATCTATGTTTTTGTATACAGACTGCTTCAGTATCTATTGAATCGAGAATAGTATAGAACATTACACAAACAGCAAACATTCCCACTCGGATGTTCTATTGAAGGTTAGGTCATTGGTGAAGTTAGACCTAAAACAGTACCCTGACAAGCTCCGGTAGTGATACACTGGGACTGAGATAATTAGACTCCAACAATCACATCCATCTCCCTTTCTGCGACACATGACTCCTTAGCAGTGGAAAGTATTCCTCTTGATTCCCATTGACTTCAATATCATGGCTCTTTCATGACCTAATTGACAAAGAACTGCTTTAATATCAAGGCTGGTCACTTTTGCCTCATTCCTTGAGTACAGGCCTTTTGTTCAGGTTTTTACCAAGGCTGTAGTGAAATTTGAAGTCAAGTAGCTAGGACAACAAAGGGAAATCATGGGCCCTTGCCACATCCCTGACATCATGTGGCTACCCAGAATTAGGAATGATAGGTTAAACCCGACGGTGACTGTTTCACACAGATTTAGCAAAAATGTCTTCTCATTTGAACTCTATTATTCTATTTACGGAGTGCATCAACAGGTTAGTTTTCAGCATTGTACATTTTATAACCACGTCATTGTCAGACAACTCCACACAACTTGGTAATTCATATCATGAAGAAGGAAGTGAGGACTGCAGATGCTGAAGATCAGAGCTGAAAAATGTGTTGCTGAAAGACGGCAGCATCCAAGGAGCAGGAGAATTGATGTTTCGGGCATAAGCCCTTCTTCAGGATTCCCGAAACGTCTATTCTCCTGCTCCTTAGATGCTGCCTGACCTGCTGCGCTTTTCCAGCAACACATTTTTCAATTCATATCATGAAGCCAGTTTTGGTTCACTGAACCTGGCTGATATCCAAACAGTAACATTCAAAACACTTAAACCTCACAGACATCACAAGCAACCATCCCAAGCACAAGTCAGAACATCTTGAACTAACAACACAACATTCTATTTGCTTGACTCTTAGTATCACTTGTACATTCAAAAAAAGTGAATGGAAATCTGCTCCAGTAAATTAGAAACAACCAATTCACCTACAATAATATGCCATTTCTATCCACATAAGTGGGTTTTGTAACGCATAGGTTGGAAATGTAAATTTCACTCTGGCAGGTAGAGAATTTTAAATTCCTGTTTTAAAAACTAACGGCTGTGAAAGTATCAAATAGCCAGAAAAATAGAACTTGTTCCGTGTTGTCCTTCAAAGGAGGAAACCCTCATTCCTAACTGGTTTGAGCACATATGTGATTCCAGTCCAGCACCAAGGTAATTGGTTTAACTAGTTTTTCATCTAGCCCAAGGAGACACCAGTCATATCCAAACTGTACCTAGTTTCAGTAGAAGGATGACAAGGACAAAGGCTAATCATAATTGGATCTTTCCCTGCCGTAATGACACCATAAAATCACCTTCCAAATTGAAAAGGGGTAATAAATGATAGCCTTGCTTGCAATACTACTATCCTAAGAATGAATCAAAGCACAGTTTCTCTTGGTAGCCTTCCCTTCCTTCCACAGGGACGGCTGTGTGTCTTAAGATACACATCATTCAAAGACTGTGATATTGTACAAGAACAAGGTTGATTAGAGGCATTGCAACAGTTTTGAAGGCATCGTACTGCTGAGCATCATGGTAAAATGTTAGCCTTGCTAGACTGGAGATCTTGCCTGAATAAAATTGTTTTGAATCCCAGTATGGTTTCAAAACTGAAAGATCTACAATCGATGTGATTGTCTCATTCCAGCAGTTGCAAGAAAAGTGACACAAACAAAGGATACCATTACAGCTCACTCCCATTGACCTAAACAAGACATTTGACCAAGTGAACTGAAGTGGTCTATTTAAACTGCTGGAGAAGACTGATGACCTGCCAACGCAGCTCAATGTGATTCCCTTTATTCATGACAACATGAGGAGCAAGCTCAGCTATGACAGGGCAACAGCAGAACACTGAGATCTGCAAAGGGGTCAAACATGGTTGTCCTGTGACAAAAACATTCTTTGGCACATTCCTCTGTTTGCTGCTGTCATTGCCCTCAGCTATTTGACAGAGCGTGTCCACATCAAAGGTTATTCAGCCTTGCTCTACAGATATCCAAGATAAATGTGCACCTCATCGAGTTGCTTCTTGCTGGGGATGCTGTACTAACATTCCTTATCATGAAACATCTTCAGTAGTAAATGGACACTTTCTAAAGCCTTTAATATGTTTGGGTTGACCATCAGCATCAGGAAGCTTAATGTCATGGTCCAGGATGTTGTCATATTGCCTGCTGTCAGCAGATACAATGTGAGACTGGAGACTTATGATAGCTTCACAAACCTAGCCTTCACAATCACTGGCAACATGTCACCAAATACAGAATTCAACACATATTGCAAAAGCTACAGTTGTTAAGTGCATACTGGATCAAGCTGAAACAGCAACCTAAGAATACAAGCCACAAGCCTCTGCCCTCAGTGCACTCTTCAACAGTAATAAAGCCTGGTGACCAGATGCTAAAAACGAGGAAAAATTGAACAGTTTCCAACTCCACTGTCTCAGATGTATCCTCAGTAATTCAATGGGAACAGGTCACCAACTCAGACTCATCTGTGAATCTGTGTCTGTGAATTCCATTAACATATAGTTATTACTAAGCCAATGGCATCTATGCTTATCTGGTCACCGTAATCACTCAGGAAGCAGGACTGAAAAAAATAGAGCCAGTAATCTTGGCATATATAGGCTAGTCCCAACCCAGGACCGACAGTTCTGCAGAGCCATCCCTGGGTCTGCCTTCTTTTCCTTATCCACACATAACTGAATGTTCTTTTCTCCCCATCACCAAATCTCCAAGGTCACCACTGCATGAACGATGTCGTGGGAGAGGAGCTGACAGTTGGCTGATGTGATCCCTCCACAGCCCACTGCCTAGACCCATTAATAGATAACTTTGCCTAGTCCAGGTTGGATCTGCCTTATAGATATTTGCCTCATTAACCTGTGGAGGGATGTTATTGCACACCTCTGTAGCAGGTGGGACTTGAAACCAGGTTTTCCTGGCTCAGAGGTAGGGACACTACATTGTGCCAAAAGACACCCTTGGTCTGTTTTTTTTATACAAGTAGACTGCTTATGAAGAGGTTACAAAGGCAGGTTAAACAGAATCCAGGTACAAATTCATTTCAATCAATCCTGTTTGGACACAACGTGGAGCAGGTGGGACTTGAGCCAGATAGCCTGACTCAGAGGATAGGACACTACAAGTGCACTACAAGAACCCTCTGGGACTGCTTTAGTATTTTTCTAAATCAAACCCATTCTGAGATATTATTAAACACCTCTGCAGCAGGTGGAACTTGAACCCAGGACTCCTGGATCAGAAGTAGGAACACTACCACAGTGGCATAAGAGCCCTCTGGCTGGGTCTGTTTCTTAGAATTAATTAATTAACTGAGTACAAAATTCACCCAGCTCTTGTTAGGTTCTTTTCCTTGAGAAAAATGGCCAGATCTGTTGCAAATCTTTTTTTTTGTAATTGGAAGCCATGGTCAGAATTTTAATTGCAATGTCTAATTGATTCTGAATGGGTGATGATGATGCAAATGGCTCTGAATGGCAAGGGATGACAATGTAAAATCATGCTGAATAACTAGGAAATAGCCGTGCAAATAGCTCTGAATTGCAGGGGATAGGAATGTAAATTCCTTACATTCTACCTGTAAGGCAAAGACATACCACCCTAAGACAAAGGCTTAAACACTACCCTTGAGACATCCAATTTCTTGCAGATCAGCAGAGCAAATTAACCATTTAATATCTCACTTCCACAGTGGGATTTGAACTCATATCACTAAAGCATTAGTCGTAATCTCTGTATTAGTATCCTAATAATGTAACCACTTTGCTACCACGTACCGCTTGGGCTGCTTATTTCTTCCCTGTTTTTTCCCAGACTGCTATCATGAACAACTAAGTGACTTTCCCACCAATAAAATACCACTACTTCTTTCGCAAGTTCGAGAGCACAGATGGACACTGTGTGCTCCTTCCACAAGAACACCTGGGCTGAGTCTTGCTTTTTATTCATTGTTTAACCTAGTTTTCTGATCAACCTGTTCAGAGAGTTCCAGCTGGACAGGCCATCACTAGTTACCAGGGAAAGTCATACCCAGTGAGCTTCATGAGAAGGTTGTTAAGTGATACCCAATAGGCCTTGTAGGGGTCATCATGATCACTTTTGTCCAATGGATGACAGTTATTTCTCCAAAGACCTTCTGGATCATTACCTTCAGGACATTCATAGTTCTACCACCAAAAAAACCTGCAAATGAGTTATAAAGGTGACATTGATAGAACATCCTGGAAGCATCTGCCAATGATTGGGGCCTTTGGAAACTCCATTCCAGAAAGGGCAGGAGAAATGGAAAGGTCAACTTGCTAAGATGTTTAACACTAAGTTGGCCACCACATTTTGAAAACCTGTCTCAGACAACTGCCTGAAGTGCAGTGAAAATGCACACAAATCTCTCTTATATGTAGTAAATTTACTGTGCAGAAGTTATTTTAAACTGACTTGCTGCTCACCATTTCTATTACAGATTTGATTTCCATCACTAACACTTCCTATTATCACCTCTGCAACATAGCCTGACTTCTTTGTCACAGTGCACCTGTGACTGAAACTCTTGTTCATATTTTAGTTAACTCTAAGTTTGACTATTAAACAGACTCCTAGCTGATCTCCCACATTTCACGCTCCATAAACTTCGTGTTATTCATAACATTGCTGCCTATGACCTTACTTTTTATCAAGTCATTCTCATCTATCATACCTTGGGTTTCTAACTGACATTGGATCCTGATGAAGCTATACCTTGATTTTTAAAATTGCACATTGTTTTCAAATCCCCTCCACTGTTTCCCCCTTTTCCACTTCTGTAATCTCTATAAACCCTGGAATTCTCTCCCTACACCTCTCCACCTCTCTATCCTGCTTTAAGACACATTTAAAAGCCAAACTTTTTGAACAAGTTATCGGTCATCTGACCTAATACTTTATCACATAGTTCAATGTTATTTTTTGCTGTGAAGTTTTATTACAGTCAAGATGCATCATCAATATAAGCTTTTAATGTTGTTACAGTAACAAGTAAATTAAATGCAGGATCTACTGTATTCCTTAAGCTGTTCCCAATATATTGGAAGATTGCTAACTGCAAGAGTGTTACATTATGAAACATACTGGCTTCATGATGCTGGAGTTTCCAAATTTTTGAGGTAGTTTGCTGCCATAAATCCTCCTTTGACTTTGGCCTAAAAAAGGGATTCATGGCAGAGAACATGCCACCACTGAATATCTACAGAAGATAAAATAACCAGATGGTTTATTGCATGATGGCATGGGCTTATGCCCGAAACGTCGATTCTCCTGTTCCCTGGATGCTGCCTGACCTGCTGCGCTGTTCCAGCAACACATTTCAGCTCTGATCTCCAGCACCTGCAGACCTCACTTTCTCCCCGACAATAAACACAACTACACTTAGACAGGTTTAATTAGTAGAACCTTAGGGAGATGGTTAAGAGACATCAGTTCCCTCTGAAAGTTGGAATGGAATCCCTTGCCACCACCCACAGACTGTGTATTATCAATAGACAGGGTGGAGCCAATGTAACAGCAACATTAACTCCTTCAGAATCATTACCTTATACAAAAAAATTCTTGATAGTCACCTGCAGCTGACAGTATTTAATAAATTTACAATGATAAAAATCCTGTTTGATACCCCATGTCCAAATTAAACCTCTTTGAATAACATACTTCATCCTGATAATTGTTTCAAATCAAAGTTTTGCGGCTTTAATTATGCCACAGATGGCCATGGTAGAAATAGTGTATATAATCACTAATTTAGATGTCCAAGATGTCTAGACAAAAGCATGTCATAGATATTTTTACGACTGATATCATTCTTTTGATGAATGTTGTCATTTGTTCATAATCAGGGGTTTAAATGTAACACTCTCAATTGGTTTATCACAGTCCAAAACCTAAAAAAAGTTGTGCCTGCTGACATGACTGAACGATTTCACACCATTGCTTGCAGGTGTTGCTACAAATTTTAAAGTTTAAAAGGTAAAAGACAGTGTAGCATAGTCTTTCTAGCAATTTAAGCCACACAATAAAAAGCCAAAGGTACGAATGTTCTCTTGGCAAGATTTCATTTCAAAGCAGATATTGATGGAAGAGGAATTTCCTTGCATTTTTTTAAGCTTGTTTTTGTAATCTTTTTGTCTCTCTCTAGGAAATGGAACAGTTGAGTTGGGTGTGGAGCGTTAAGGGTCATTGCCTCATTGAGAGGCAATAAGACTGAAAGGGACAAATGTTCACAGCTGGTAGTTTGTTTATGGGAAGACATTGGTAACAACGAGAAAGACATGGATCAATGTGATTCAATTGTTGCAAATCTGGAAACCAAGCATATTAAAAAATCATTGCTGAGAATGGCCAGGAGTGGCAGATGGACTTTAACTTAGAAAAAACGTGAGGTGTTGCATTTTGAAAGACAAACCAGAGTAAAACTTATACAATTAACGGTAAGGCCTTTGAGAGTGTCGCTGAACAAAGGACCTGGGGGTGCAGATGCATTGTTCCTTGGAAGTGAAGTCAGTGATGAACAGAGTGGTGAAGAGGTGTTTGGCACATATGCCTTCACTGGCCAGAACATTGAGTCTATGAGTTGGGATGTCATGTTAGGGCTGTGGAGGACATTGGTGAGGCCACTTTTAGAGTATTGCATACATTTCTGGTTGCCCTTCTACAGGAAAAAATGTTGTTAAACTTGAGAGGGTGCAGAAAAATTTTACAATGATGATGCCGAGACTGGAGGATTTGAGTTAAAGAGAGCGGTTCGATAGGCTGGGGCTTTCTTCCCTCGAGCATGGAGACTGAGGGGTGACCTTAAAGACAGGCATGGATAAGGTGAATAGCCAAGTTTTTTTCTCCTAGGGTGGGGGACTCCAAACCGAGAGGACATAGGTTTAAAGTGAGAGGGGAAAGATTTAAAAAGAACCTGAGGAGTAACTTTTTCACACAGTAGGTGGTACGTGTAAGGAATGAGCTGCCAGAATAAGTGGTGGAGGCTGGTCCAATTGCAACATTTAAAATACATCTAGATGGGTATATGAAAAGGAAGAGTTTAGAGGGATGTGGGCCAATACTGATAAATGGGACTAGGTCAGATTGGGATATCTGCTCAGCATAGACGAGTTGGAGTGAGGGCTCTGTTCCATGCTGTATAACTCTATGGCTAAGTGCGTAATGGTATGCAGCCAATGTTAGTTCTTCTTGCCTTAACAATAGCATTAAGACTGGTTTCACTTATGAAAGTCTAAGTTAATCAGTGCTGTCACTGGTATCATAGTACATTGGAGTACTGAAAAAGCAGATTTCAGTGTCTGCAAGGCTGTGCAAGAAAAATGCATGAAAATTAATTATTTATTGCATGTAGTACAACATCTGGTAAAGAAAGTGATGAGAAGAAGATCATGCTTTATATCAAAATAAGCTTCCCACGAATTTCCTGGTATATTTGTGAATTGCTATTTTATCCATATTTGTTACTGGTTGATATATCTCAACTAGATTCTCAAAAATTATGGATTGTTAGTTGTCAACCCATCAATACTTAAGAAGTAAGGCAGTGATAAAAACGTCTTACAGCTGTAATTCCTAATATTTTTCAAAATTGGATTTACAATTTAAGCTGATTTTATATTTTGAAAATCAAATCAAGTTATAACACGAAGTTTGTGAGAAGATTTGTACCTCGGGTGCTCGTTGTTGTGGTTCTGTTCGCCGAGCTGGGAATTTGTGTTGCAGACGTTTCGTCCCCTGACTAGGTGACATCCTCAGTGCTTGGGAGCCTCCTGTGAAGCACTTCTGTGATCTTTCCTCCGGCATTTGTAGTGGTTTGAATCTGCCGCTTCCGGTTGTCAGTTCCAGCTGACAGTTGCAGTGGTCGGTATATTGGGTCCAGATCGGTGTGCTTATTGATTGATTGGATAACACGAAGGTCAGGGAAGCCACAATCAGAAATATCACATTGTTCTCATTCAGTGCTACATTCACATGAAAAGCTTCAATGTGCTTGCATGCCAAAATACCTGAGTTAAGAAGTACATGAACAGAATTTTTTTCTCATTTATATACAAAGATTGAAGATTTATGAAACTGTTTCTTCATAAACAATATACAATCTATACTATCATGATTGAAAGTGCTACCAATGGTTGAATGCATTCCTGGAGGGTTCATCACGTGATCTTCACCTCAATCATGCCAGCCAAGCTCTCAATATCAGTCATCTGATGTGTGCTCAATGCTAATTAGAATGTGAGTAGATTATTTATTATCCACTTGGATGATTCATGATTATCAGGCAAAGGGCTTCCTCTAACCCCCCCCCCGCCAATGTCTAGGAAACAAATATTAGAGTAATTACAGAATAGGAGGTGACAATTCAACCCATTGTGTCTGTTCTGACCCTCTGCAGAAGCAGTTCATTCTTCCACTTTTCTTAATAGCACTCCATATTTTTCCTAAGGATAGTGATCCTATTGTTGAAAGTAATGACTGAAATTATCTCCACAGGGGATTCAAGATGGCAGCAGTCTGAACAGTTTGTTGTGTTGGGCTCTGTGCCATACCCCAGGCTAGGTGGGGTGCCCCACCCCCACCCCGCAATACCCTCCCCGCAACACTGCACCACAGCCCCACCCCACTCCCCTGCTCCCTGCCCCCGCTGCGCACTGCAACCAATTACTGCCATGCTGACAAAGCATCACCATGAGATCTGGGCTTAGGATCAGCGCATCGAAATGGTGGAACAGAGGACCCCGGCCTTGGAGGCTGCGATGGACAGCTCTGAATCTTGGAAGGCCAAATTCAGGCCCTGCAGGGACAAGTAGATGACCTCAAAAATCGAGGTTGGAGAAAAAAATCTACGGATCTTGCGTTTACCAAAGCATGAAGAAGGTGAAAACCTTGCTGGTTTTCTTGAGAGGTGGCTTCCAGGGTTGCTGGGGCTGGAGGTTGAGTCGGGCTGGGTGAGTGTGGAGCGGATCTACGGGATCACAGTGAGCAGGTGCAGGCCGGCCCAGCACCCCTGCCTGGTCCTAGTGCGGCTCCAGCATTACAAGCAAATGCAATTAATAATAGAAACGCCAGAAGACTGGGAGGAAATCCACAGGCTTTGGCTTATAAAGGTTCGAAGATAATGTTTTTTCATGACTTTTCTGGGGCCATAATTAAGAAAAAGAAGATCTTTGATGATGTAAAGAGAAAATTAAGAGATTTAAACATTCAGTATTCTCTGAGGTACCCGGCAGTGCTGTGTTTCAATTATGAGGGACTATCTACAACTTCGACGCGGTGGAAAATGTAGAAGAATGTTTGAACTTGCTGAAATGATAGACTTTGGCCGAGGGGGAAGGAGGAAAAGATGTGTGTGGACAATGGCATAGTATAATTTTTTAATCTTCTGTCTCTTTGTTCTTTTTCCTTTTGGGGTCTCGGGCCTTATAGGCTTGGCATTACTTTGGTGTAAATCTGGTATGTTTTATATTATATCTGTTTGGAGGAGCGGGCTCAGGGTGGGAAGGGGGTGTGAGAATGGCCTACACCCACTCCTATTTCCAATGTCAGATTCCCAAGGGTGCTGTGAGGGTCCTCCCATACCCACACCCCTTGCCATTTCCGTGTTTGCCATCTCTATCCGCCTCTAGGTCTTACCTCACCAGCGGGCGCTGTCTCAGGTTGGCACGGGGCACCGGGATCCGAAAGATACAAAGCAGACGGCGCGCTCAGGCGATACGCTGTCATGTTTGTGTGCGATTCCCCGCCATTTCTATCAGCGAAACCACAACACCCCTCCTGAGCACTCACCCCTCCCAGTTCCAGCCACTGACCCCTTCATGGCCTGGACTCCCACCTCTCTGGATTTTCCACCCTGGTCACTCAGTGACATCCCCCCCCCAATCCTCCGACCCCTACCCGCCACTCCCCCCCACTCTACTTTACTACACTGCGGTGAAGTGCCATTGCCTTGGGTTTTCCAGGAGTTATGTCAATGTAGCTTCTTGTTGTTGCTTGAGATCGCAAGCCCTTGCTTGGTTGCCGCTCCATGATAAATTGTCCCCCCCCCCATTGGAAGGTATTGACAATGCCATTGGGGTAGGGACTGGTGCAGTGGCTCAGTGGTTAGCATTGCTGCCTCACAGCGCCAGGGACCCGGATTCAATTCCAACCTCGGGGGACTGTCTGTGTGGAGTTTGCACGTTCTCCTGCTATGTCTGAATGTGTTTCCTCTCAAAGTCCAAAGATGTGCAGGTTAGGGTGGATTAGCCATGCTAAATTGTCCCATAGTGCCCAGGAATGTCAGGTGAGGGTGGATTGGCCATACTAAACTATCTCCCCCATGTCCAGGGACATGTAGGTTAGGGTGGATTGGCAATGCTAATTTACCTGTAGTGCCCAGGAACATGCAGGTTAGGGTGGATTGGCTGTACTAAATTGTCCCATAGTGTCCAGGGATGTGCAGGTGAGGGGCAATAAAAAAAAAAGTGATGTGCTGCATTTTGGGAAAGCAAATCTTAGCAGGATTTACAAACTTAATGGTAAGGTCCTAGGGAGTGTTACTGAACAAAGAGACCTTGGAGTGCAGGTTCATAGCTCCTTGAAAGTGGAGTCGCAGGTAGGTAGGATAGTCAAGAAGGCGTTTGGTATGCTTTCCTTTATTGGTCAGAGTATTGTGTACAGGAGTTGGGAGGTCATGTTGCGGCTGTACAGGACATTGGTTAGGCCACTGTTGGAATATTGCGTGCAATTCTGGTCTCCTTCCTATGGGAAAGGTGTTGTGAAACTTGAAAGGTTCAGAAAAGATTTACCAGGATGTTGCCAGGGTTGGAGGATTTGTGCTATTGGGAGAGGTTGAATAGGTAGGGGCTGTTTTCCCTAGAGCGTTGGAGGCTCAGGGGTGACCTTATAGAGGTTTATAAAATTATGAGGGACATGGATAGGATAAATAGGTAAAGTCTTTTCCCTGGGGTGGGGGAGTTCAGAACGAGATGGCATAGGTTTAGGGTGAGAGGGGAAAGATATAAAAGAGACCTAAGGGGCAACCTTTTCACATAGAGGGTGGTACATGTATGGAATGAGCTGCCAGAGGAAATGGTGGAGGCTGGTACAATTGCAACATTTAAAAGGCATCTCGATGGGTATATGAATAGGAAAGATTTGGAGGGATATGGGCCGGGTGCTGGCAGGTGGGACTAGATTGGGTTGGGATATCTGGTCAGCATGGACGGGTTGGACCGAAGGGTTTGTTTCTGTGCTGTACATCTCTATGACTCTATGGTGGTTATTAATTATTTTATTGTTCTATTTTGCTGGGTAAGGGGTGGTTAGTCCTTTGATGTAAAGATGTGTGGGGTTGAGATATGGAAGGGAGGGGAGGGTGTCCATTGTTAACTTAAGGAGTGTAAGTAAAGTTTGGGGCGCAGTCTTAACTGGAAGGTGCTAGGATGGTTGAGGTTGGGTGTGAACGACCCCTATGGGCAACGGGTGGGATCTCTGGAGATTTGTGTTTTTTGTGTTTATTTGTTCAAGTTAGGAGTAGAGGTTAATTTTTTTAGTTTTAGTAGTTTTGGTAATGTTTGTAGGAATACATTTTAGATTTGACAAAGTTTGTTTTTTCTCTACTCGTCGCACACTGAGGCTTCTTCCTCTCTGGGGACCGCGGGCTGTAGTGTGCATTCATGGCTAGCGATCTGTTCAGGTGGTGCACCTGGGATATAAATGGGAGCCATTCCCCCATTAAAAGGAGAAAGGTGCTCTCAAATCTTAGGAAGGAAAGGGTTGACATTGCACTGTTGCAAGAGACACATTTAACTGATAGGAAACATCTTAACTTACAGCGGGGGGGATATGATAGGGTATTCTTCTCCTCTTCCAACTCCAAAAGCAGAGGAGTGGCCATACAGGTACGAAGGAACCTCCCATTTCAGGTGATAGATCAAATCAAGAATGAACATGGACGGTTCATCATTCTCAAGGTGCTGATACCTGGAGAAGAGTATGACATCCTGAAAGTTTACTGTCCTCCAGCGCATCCTCTCAAATTTTCAGTTGATGCAGTCTCTAAATGAATGGCTTTTGCGGTACGCTGTATGATAATAGGAGGAGACTTTAATTGTCTCATGGACCCTGGGGTAGACCAGATGCCAAGAGGGCTGTCAGGTACACCTTGGCAATCTAAACAGTTAGTGGACTTGTGTGAGGAGTTGGGGCGAGTGGATGTGTGGAGGTATCTCCACCCGAATGGGAGGGACTTTACCTTTTACTCCCACCCACACAAGTGCCACACAGAAGTAATATGTTCTTTGTTCCGTCGGTTTCTGTGGACTTGGTGTTGGCCTGCAGGTTTGAGAGCATAATTATTTCGGACCATGAAGCAGTGTATTAGATGTTGAGACCAAAGGTAGTGGAGTAGGCATGCAGCACTGACGCATGGATCCGTTTCTGTTGAAGGATGACAACATTGTACAGTATGTCACAAGGGAGTTCAGGGCTTTTTGGGACATCAATCAGGGTATAGCCAGTAATCCATCAGTGCTCTGGGAGACCACGAAAGCATTCTTAAAGGGTACTATTATTTCATACTCAACAACGAGAAGGAGGCAGAGAGGAGAGCAGCAGGTGATGCTTGAGGCCCTGCTGAAGGGAGCCGAATCGGCATATTATACCAGACCATCCGTGGTCAAATTGCAATGGGTCACAGCTCTCCAGACTGCTCTGGACTCAGAGCTCACACAAGCGGCGAAGAGAGTGGTCTCCTTTGCAAAGCAAAGGCTGTTTGTTTAGGGGGTTAAGCCAGGTAGCTACCTGGCTAGGAAGAAAGTGCTCCACGGTCTATTGTGCCCATCAGACAGAGAACTGTGGGTGGCACAGTGGTTAGCACTGCTGCCTCGCAGCGCCAGAGACCCGGGTTCAATTCCCGCCTCAGGCGACTGACTGTGTGGAGTTTGCACATTCTCCCTGTGTCTGCGTTGGTTTTCTCCGGGTGCTCAGGTTTCCTCCCACAGTCCAAAAATGTGCAGGTTAGGTGAATTGGCCATGCTAAATTGCCCGTGGTGTTAGGCGAAGGGGTAAATGTAGGGGAATGGATGTGGGTGGGTTGCGCTTCAGCGGGTCGGTGTGGACTTGTTGGGCCAAAGGGCCTGTTTCCACACTGTAAGTAGTAAAATCTAAGAACTGGCAATGTCACTCGTGAACTGAGGAAGATCAACGCCAGATTCTGGGAGTCCTATGCAGGGTTATACCGGTCGGAGGGCTGTGGGTATGGAGAAGCGAGAATGGAATCCTTCTTTGAAAACTTGGACGTCCCCGATATAAATACAGATCAGGCCTCCCTTTTAAATGCACCTCTGACAGTACCGGAGGTGCAACTGGCGGTAAGGCAGCTTCAAGGTGGTAAGGCGCCCAGTCTAGATGGGTTCCCGAGTGAAGTTTACAAGCAGATCATACACATTAGCTGAACCACTGCTAGAGCTATATAGTCATTCGTATAACCAGGACTGCCTTCCGCCCTCTCTTAGGGAGGCTAATATCTCCATTATTTTAAAGAAAGGGAAAGACCCCAAGGATTGTGCATTGCACAGACCCAGCTTGTTGTTAAATGTGGATTTTAAAATTCTATCAAAGGTGTTGGCTGAGAGGTTGGAGAGGGTGCTGCCCGTTATTATAAAAGAGGACCAGACGGGTTTTATCAAGAACCGCAGCTCCTCCAATTATATCAGTTGAATATAGTCCAAATATGTCAACAGAGAATGATTGCGGGCTTGGTGCTCTCCCTGGATGCAGAAAAGCCTTTTGATCGGGTGGAATGGTCGGACCTCTTTGATGTTCTAGATCGTTTTGGTCTGGGAGGGGCCTTCGCCAGGTGGGTGGCAGTATTATATACAAACCCCAAGGCGACAGTTATCACAAATGAGGTTAAATCATGCAATTTTGGTGTGGGGAGGGGTAGCCGACAGAGGTGTCCCATCACTGCTACTGTTTATCTTGGTACTGGCAGAAGTTATTTGAAAGGACCCTGAAAGAATGGCACCAAAGGTGGGATTTGTGGAACACAAAAATCACTCTCTATGCTGTGCCCTTCTGTTTTTGGCCAGCCCTGAAAAGTCCACACGCTGGCTCATACAAAAAATTAAATTATTCGGCAGCTTTTCAGGCTACATATCTCAAAATCGGAAGTCATGCCCGTGGGGAGATTGGTGGAAGTACTGAAGTTGGAGGACGGAATGGAGTTTCCTTTCAGATGGTCACAGAAAGACCTCCCAGATCTGAAAAGGTACCAAACAGGCACCCTGTTGTCATATGTAGGCGAATGGATGCACAATGACCCAAAATTGATACAGCTTGATATACAGGCCTCACAGGCGAGATGTCCTCTTATAAAGGTATTGTTCATGGGTAAGATGAGATCTGTGGCTGAGCACTGTGTGAGCCCGATTATCATAATACAGTAAAAACATGGAGGATAATGCGGCAGGATGAGGGCAATTTGCTTAAGAAGTCGCCATTCACCCAATTTAGACTGGGGTCAATGGACTCCAGCTTCAGAGTATGGGAAGGTGAAGGAATCTCCTGTTTGGGAGATCTGTTTGAGGGAGAGGTTGATGTCTTTCAACTAATTAGATCAGAAATACGGGATCCCCAATAGGAACCTTTTCCGATATTTCCAGGTTAGGGATTAATTACAGAAGAAGGCCACGCTCTTGACCCAGCCATACAAATCAGATACAGAACGAAGAGTGCTCCGATATGGGGGCACTCTCTTGGTTAGTACCAAATATCATCTGCAGAGAGGGAATGCCTTGGGAAAGCATGGAGAAACTCCATGAGATTTGGAATCAGGAAGAAATCTCATCAGAAACACAAGAGGATATATGGGGGAATGTAAAGAAAATTTTGATATGCAATAAGGCACAAGTGATGCAATTGAAGATCCTCCACAGGGCCCATATGGCGCCAGAGAGATTAGTAAAGTTTAAGAAAGGATCTTCCCCGAAATGTCCCAAAATGTAAAAACAGTACTGGCACCCTTACACATTGCTTTTGGTCCTGTTACAAGATCCACAGATACTGGGGAACTATAGTGAATGAGCTGGAGAGAATCCAATGTCCCTCCTTTTGGGACTCCAAATCTTCCCTCTTTGGGTGAGCACGGGAAGAGATTATTCAACATTCTTACACCCGAATGAATTGGATATCAGAAAAGCCTCCAGGTCTTGCAGGGTGGCACAGATTTGTGATGGAACACGTCCCTCAAAATTACCTGACAAGTATGGTGTGCCACAGAACACAGCAATAAGATATGGTGGCCCTTACTCAATTATATAGACATAGATCTGTCGGCAATACTGATTAGGGCCTTTATATAGACACGAGGGCCATATAAAATGGTCCGGTGTGTGGAGGAGGCAGGGAGGGAGTGGCTTAATAAATACAGGTATATTTACTGTTGCTCCCGTGGATGGCAGTCTTGATGAAGGTGCAGCAAGTGGAGTATTGTAATAGAGTACAATGTAGTGTACTTTAATTTTAGTGGACTGTGATTTAATTTAATGTTATTTCTTTAACTTGAGTTTATGTTAATTTGGATTATGATTTGGGTTATGATTTGGAGATGCCAGTGTTGGACTGGGGTATATCAAATAAATCTGTTGGGACTATAACCTGATGTTGTGTGATTTTTAACTGGGTTAAGTAAATATGAGACAACTGTATCTTGAAGAATAGTAGGCAGTTTATTGTCAATGTTACTGTAATATAATAGTACAATATTATTTCTACTTTTCTGTAGTTTTGTACTTCTATAACATTTTTGGTTTGTTATTTTTGTAAATTTTTTTCAATAAATATACATTAAAAAAAGAAACTGACTCCACCACATTCTTAGGAAGTGCATTCCAGATCCTAATTGTCATGGTGTTAGGATGTTTATCCCCATGTTACCATCTCTTCTTTTTTAACTGAAATTGGTGTCTTTGGTTTGTGATCCTTCTACTAATGACAATAATTCTTCCCTATCGACCCTGTCAAGATACATAAAAAATAGAAATTACTGGGAAAGTTCAGAAGGTCTGGCAGGGTCTATAGAGAGAAATCAGAGTTAACGTTTTGGGTCAGGTGACCCTTCCTCAGACCCTTCTGAGGTCCATCTTGATTTGAATACTTCTATCAAGTGTTCTCTCAATCTCCTCTAGAGAGTACCATCCCATCTTCTCCTAATGTACCAAAATGTTCACAGCTATTGATTTGCATAAATTCTTTTCATGTCCTGGAGATTAGATTTTAATTCCCAGAGATGCAAACAATCATGGCTATCCTCTATGAATTCTATATATTTTATTAATCTTAGTTAAGTTCTGTAAAACTTCCCCTACACCATACCCAAAAGCAATTACTTATTCCTGCTTCCTCGCTTATCTCTATTGCTTCTACAGTTTGATGACACGAAAAACACAGACGTCCCCTGCCTGTCTCTCCAGATAGTTATCACTAGACCTCCCTTTCCTAAATGTTCAGATCAACACTCCAATGGCAGTGAATTTTACACATTAAATTTTCATGGAGGCTTACATTTACGAATTGTGCATAATTACCTCAGTTTGGTGCAGATGTTAGCTGACGATGTCCTTTGAAATACAACTTACTCTAAAACAGCTTCATGGCGTACCATTGAGGAGCATTAACAATGATAAACACCTCACAATTTTTTAAGCAAAAAGCTGTTGTTGCAGGAGGGCTATATCAGCAGGTGGCGACGTCATCCTTTTTTAACGACAAATCCAGGAGAGTGCCTGCACTGGTTTGCGGCTGTCTCTACTCCCACTGAGGAGACGCCTTGTTTTGTGTGAGGGTTTTGAGGGATACGGGGATTTCCGGCCATGCCTAGATCTCGCGAGCTGAGGGGGTGGAGTGTTGCGGTTTTGTCCTTCCGCTTAGACCTGTCTGCAATCAATGTGAACGGCTGGAGGTGGAAGATGGTGTGAAAGGACTGAGCGATTGGACAGCGGCAAAGCCCCGGGGGTCGTTGAAGGCGAAGGAAAAGCAAGTGGAGCGTTCACCCAGGAGCAGTAAATCCAGGGGCACATACAGAGAGAGAGAGAGAGAGAAAGGCTACATTGTGGAACACTGAGACATGGCAACATTGTAACTGGGCGATAATGTAACCGCTGTGCACCCTTCACAGCTCCAGCAAGCAGCAAAGCACAAGGCAACTTTCACACAGCAGCAGCAGCAGCACCAGCAGCACCGTGTTCTCTCCTGGAAAACATGACTGAAGAGGTTTCCGAGGTTCCCAAAGAGCTGCTCGGTGAGGAACGAGTTCAAGCTTCTTGAGAATGAGCAAGCCGATGTTGATTTTTTTTTTAAAATCTCGATACGAAACGAAACAATCTGAATGGAATTGCTGAACCTTCATTTGTTCGGGGTTAGATAAATATTTTCTGTCGTAGTATCCAGAGGATATATCGCGTTTGTTTATCCACTTTCAAATGCGTGCCGTATTTAGCTTAGTTTTGCTCCTGCTCAATGTGTCGATATTTCCTGTGCTTTAATCGAGGTTTGTCATGTTTTTAGTCACTTAGGAATTCTGTTTTGATTTATACGGAATCAAGCAAGTGCGGGCAAGTGAGTTTACTTACAAAAAGATAAATCAAAGATCTGGATCACACGTGATTCCCAAGGTTACAATATGGATAATGAGTGACTTTTTAATTTAGCCATTACTTTTACTGTTTCTCAGACAGCGTCAGGGATGTTATTGGGAGGAAGATTAAAATCATCTCAAAGAAGAAGGTGAAGCTCGAAGTCAAAGGCGACAAGGTGGAAAATAAAGTTTTGGTAAGAGATCAAAAACGATAAAATTGTAAAATGTACCAAGGACACGTTCTGGTCCGCTCTCGTGTTGATGCGATGTTCAAAATTATAACACTATATAGACTGAAGTACAATGAGATAGATGCCGCGCTTTCACCCCGGGTCAACGCGCGCCTCTTCCAAATCTGTTGGGTCAAAATTATGATAAACATTACTGCATCGTTCAAGTGGATTATCAAACCGAAACGGTGGGTGTTGAGGAAAACCGTGTACTTTGCCAGGTTGGTGTACGTACAGCCTTGATTATGTTAGGGTTAGTGGGGGGTGTGATTTAAAAATAACAAATAGTTGTTGGTGGCCATTTGGCCCCTCAAATCTGCTCTGCTCTGTCAGAGCTCCACCATACAGTTGCACAATCCTTTTACTTACTTTGATCTCTTGAACATAATGAATACATATCCATTAAGGAATGTCATGTTGGAAGAAGAGGAGGCGGAGAGGTATAAAGAGGGGTTTTGAGTGATTTTATTTTGTTCCCAGGCTTAAGCAACTCAAGTCATGGCCACCAATGGTAAAGCAAGTAAAATTCTTGAATACTGACTAGGTGAGACTGAAAGGAGTGTGGATAAAGGCTCCACTGGTTCAATGACAGTGTCCCTACTTCTGAGCCAGAAGACCAGGTTTAATCCCACCTGCTTCAAAGGTGTCTAATACCATTTATGGTCTGGCCAGTTAGAAAATATTGGAAAGGAGTCTGGACATCTTGCGAGTGTTGTGCGACTCGAGATTACTGCAATAGGGATGGGGCAGAATTAAGGATGATGTGAACTTTAAAATTTAAGTTGTTTTTCTGAGAGTCATCGTAGGTCAGAGAGCTCAGGTGATAGGTGAACAGAGCTCAGCTGAGTGTTAAGGAACTGACAGCAGAGTTTTGGATGGTCTCCAGTTTAGAGAGGGTAGAAAGTGGGAACCGAGTAAAGCATTGTAATGGAATTTAACCGTTCCAGTAGTAATGAAGACATGAGTAAGAACTTCACAGCAGATGAACTGAGATGCCTGAAGATACTCGGCAGGTCTGGCAGCAGCAACAGTGAGAAAGCAGAGTTAATGTTTCCAATCTAGTTACCTTCAGAAATTAGGTGATGTTGGACAACATAATAAAGTGAAAGTAGGTTGTTTCAGTAATGTTTGCACTGAATGGCCGAGTCTTATTCTGAGACAAGAATGGAAACTGCTGGTGAAACTCAGCCATGGCTCTCTGACCATGAAAGATGATGGGTTGTATTGAAAACTCAATTGCTTCACTCAAGACCTTCAGAACAGGAAACTTCAAACCTTTGCAAAGTCTGCCCTATTCGTGTCTCTCACCAAGTGGTTAATGTAACATCCTCAGGACAAAAGTGGATGCATGAAATGTGCTAGACAAAAGTGAGGACTGCAAATGCTGGAGTTCAGAGTCAAAGTGTGGCGCTGGAAAAGCACAGCAGGTCAGGCAGCATCCGAGGTGCAGGAGAATCGCCGTTTCAGGCATAAGCCCTTCATGGATGAATAAAATGTGCTACTATGTTAGCATAACCTACAACCTAAGGATGTTAAAATGGAGCATGCAAATAGTGCAAAATGGTATTTCAGAAGTGCCACACTACTTTGTTTGCTTCTGTCCATAACTTACAATGAATTTAGTTGGATGGATAGGAAATTGGATTGGATTATGCAGAAGCTAAAGGTCCCAGCTTTTAACTTCTCGTGGACAATGAAACACTTTCAAATCACCATCTAGATACTGGTTAGGCCACTCTTTGAATGCTGCATCCAAGTCTGGTCTGCTTGTTCCAGGAAAGGTGGTGTTAAACTTGAGGGTTCAGTAAAGATTTACAAGGATTTACAGGTTTGGAGGGTTTGAGTTATTGGGAGATGTTGGGTAGGCTGGGGCTATTTTCTCTGGAGCATCTGAAGCTGAGGGATGACCTTTTAGAGGTTTATGAAATCATGAGGGGCATGGATATGGTGAATAGGCAACATCTTTTTCCCCAGGGAAGGGGAATCCAAAACTAGAGGGCATAGATTAAGGTGAGGAGGAAAAGGTTTAAAAGGGACGTAACGGGCAATCTTTTTACACAGAGGGTAGTGTGTGTATGGAATGAGCTGCCAGAGGAAGTGGTGGAGGCTGATACAATTACAACATTTAACAGGCACCTGGATGGGTGTTTTAAAAAATTCTCAAAGTCAGGTTCGTAGGAGAGTAGTCTGACACAGAACAAACGACCAAGAGGCGAGTCTGCTAGAATATGAGCATTTTATTCCCCGCAGCGTCGCCACAACCAGGTCTCATACTTACAACGGGTCTGGCTTATACTCACTCTACATGTTACCGGAACTGGGAGCCGTCAGTTCTCGTAGAGCGGTTGCCAACAACCCACGCTCGGCGGTTAAACGTAACCCCGGAGCAGACTCCCGGGTCTGGCTTATACTCACTCTACATGTTACCGGAACTGGGAGCCGTCAGTTCTCGTAGAGCGGTTGCCAACAACCCACGCTCGGCGGTTAAACGTAACCCCGGAGCAGACTCCCCGAACTGGAGACTTTTCCAGCTGATATAAACATTCATGTGAACAGCAGAGCAAGGCTAAAAAACACATTCCATTCTGGTTACATACAGATAAGAAGATTCACACGGGGAGGTGTGTAATAAGATTCACACGGGACTAAGCAACACCTCCATTCCGGTTAGATTCACACATGTATTGGGACACAATTTTAACCCTTTCACCACAATGGGTATATGAATAGGAAGGGTTTAGAGGGATATGGGCCAAATGCTGGCAAATGGGACTAGATTAATTTAGGATATCTGATCAGCATGGACAAGTGAGACTGAAGGGTCTGTTTCCATGCTGTACATTTCTATGACTGTGCTGGGAGCATCTGTGGGGAGAAAGTAGAGTTAGCGTTTTGAGTCTGATGACTTTGTAGTTCTTTGTTTTGTCCCTTATTCTGAGACGCCAGAGAAGACACTTTCACTGCATGTACCATGTCAAGTTCCTTAAGGACTTTGTTTCTGTTAAATTACCACTCATTCTGAGAAACTCCAAGGAATGTAGGCTTACTGAATGTGGTTTACTCAGTCTGTTCTTATTGGGGGGGAATAAAAAGTCCTCATTCCAGGAATCCGTCTAGTGAACCTTCATTGCACTCCATTTAGGTCAAATATATCCTTCCTTCAACAAAGTGACCAAAACTAAACAAATAATTCCAGTTGCAGCTTCACGAATTCTCTGTATAATAGCATTAGTTTATTTACTTTAATCACTTGTAATGAAAACAGTAAATTATTTGTCTTTTCTGTTGTACCCCTATGTAACATGGTGTGATGCATGTGTGAGAATGCCTAGATCCCTCTGAATACAAATTTCCCAATTTCTCACCTGTTTACTTTTCCAAGCAAGGTGGACCATGTTCTCTTTTTTTTTTCCATTTTGCTTTCCATCTGTATTAATTTTCTTGCCCATTCACCCAACCTGTTTATTCTTAAAAATTCATTCATGGGATATAAATGTGACTGGCTGGACCAGTGTTTAATTGTTGATCCCTAGTTGCCGTTGAGAAGGTGGTGGTCAACTGCCATCTTGAACCACTGCAGTCCATGTGCTGTAGGTACACACAATGCCCTTAGGGAGGGAATTCCAGAATTTTGACCCAATGACATTGAAGAAACAGCAATATATTTCCAAGTCAGGATGGTCAGTGGCTTGGAGAGGAGCTTGCAGATGGTGGGATTCCCATGTATCTGTAGTGGCACAATAACTCAATGGTTAGCACTGCTGTCTCTCAGTGCAAGGGACCTGGGTTCAATTCCACCCTGAGGTTACTGTCTGTATGTGCACATTCTCCCATGTGTGCATTGGTTTCCTCTGGGTGCTCTGGTTTCCTCCCGCTGTCCAAAAATGCGCATTTTTGGGCAATTTAGCACAGCCAATCCACCTTGGTGAATATGTGGATTATCCATGAGAAATGTAGGGTTACAAGAATAGGGTCAGGGGGTGGGGGTCTGGGTGGGATGCTGTTTGGAAGACTGGTGTGGAATCAAATGTTTGGTTGCACACTGTAGGGATTCTGTGATATGATATTCTGCTGCCCTTGTACTTTGAGATGTAAAAGGTCATGGATTCGGGATGATTGTCTAGCTATCACCATTGTTAACAGCTAACCCGAGAATGCAACCTTTTTTTTAAAAAAAGGTTTTGTGATTTACACATGAAAGAAGTGAAACTAACAGATGAAAGGCTTAACAGACAATCAATTTTTCAATGTATAATTTCAGTTACATCACACTGTAAATTTTTGCTATAAATTCTGTGTGTTAGGATTGAGCCCTTCACTACCACCTGATGAAGGAGCGACGCTCCAAAAGCTCGTGTGCTTCCAATTAAACCTGTTGGACTATAACCTGGTGTTGTGTGATTTTTAACTATGGATTTGGAAGGTGCTGTCGAAGGATCTTTGGTGAATTTCTGTAGTACGTCTTTTAGGTACACACTGCTGCTACTGAGTGCTGAAGGTTGAGGAAGTGAATGCTTCTCAATCAAACGAGCTGTTTTATCCAGAATGCTATCAAACTTCTTGTGTTGTTAGAGCTGAAGCCATCCAGGCAAGTTTGGGAGTATTCTGTCACATTCCTGGTTTGGACCTTGTGGACAATAGGCTTTGGGGAGTCAGGAAGTGAGTTAATCACCAGAGGATCCCGAACTTCTGACCTGCTCTTGTCATGACGGCGTATTTATATGGCTTGTCCAGTTCACTTGCTGGTCAGTGGTAACTCCAGAATGCTGATATTGTAATTGAGTTCCAAGGGGCAGTGGTGGGAAGGTTTCTTCTTGGAGATGGTCAGTGCTCAGCACTTATGTGGTGCAAATATTACTTGCTATTTGTCTGCCCAATCCTGGATATTGCCCCGGTCTTGATGCATTTTGTCATGAACTGCTTCAGAATCTGAGTAATCGCGAATGATGTTGATTGTTGTGTATCATTTGGAAACATCCTCATTTCTGACCTTTTATGAAGTTCATTGGAGCAGCTGAGGGCACTTGGGCCTGGAACTCTACCTTGAGGAACTGGAATTAAAATGACTGACCTCCAACAACCTCAACCATTTTCCTGTGTGTCAGATATGACTCCAGCCATCAGAGAGTTTGCCCCCGATTCCCATTGACTGCAGTTTTGC